>NW_012116699.1:2507649-2534941 GCF_000951035.1 Colobus angolensis palliatus | reverse complement strand
CTTCCTTCCTTCCTTCCTTCCTTCCTTCCTTCCTTCCTTCCTTCCTTCTTTTCTTCCTTCCTTCCCTCCCTGCTTCCTTCCTTCCCTCATCCACATTAAAGTATTTGTAAAATTATGCAAAAATTCTTACATCTCCTGGTTAAGCTGATAAAGGAGGAAGTGATTTTCATTGTTAGACTATCTGAGTTTTAAGATTAAAATATATGTTTGGTGGTCTAATCATTCCAGTACTGAGACACTCCCTATCTGCAGATGCAGAGGGAATAAATCTGTGCTCTTTTTGTGGTATTTATTTTATATTTTTCCTTCAACTCTCATCTGTTAAGGATTATTATGTTATTAATTTATTTATTAGTCATTGAAGAATAGATTGCCTCACAATCTGGTAAGACAGAAATGAAAATACAAATTCATAATGAGACAGTATAATGGTTATCAAAATGGAAGATTCCACTGTATTCACCAGGCTCACCCCTAAAACGTTTCAGGCCTGAGGCAAGCGTACACCTGGAGGCCCATTTGCCTTATTTCTAAATATTTAAGAGTAATAAATATAGTTAACAACAGTTCAATAAAATATTGAATCTTGATAAATACATGGTCATAGCAAAAACAGAATGAATACTTGTTAACTTGTTCCTTTTTCTCCCACAACCTTCTCTTCTAATTTCTTAAGAAATCCACAGAACAAAATTCTACTTTATTTTCCTCTTTGTTTTTTGGAGGAGTAGGTAGAAGTTAATTTCTCCCCCTGTCCACGATAAGTTCACAGTGCTCCCTCCTCCATTTTTGCTGGGTTTCTTCTTCCCTGGCCAAGTTCAAATGAATACACATCTGTAAGGGACTCATAGCCCATATTCGCCTTGGTTACCTGAGATTCAAAAGCCAGGTTTAGATTTACAATTCTCAACTTATTGGCACAAAATAAAGCACATAATTGGGCTACACCCTTTCTGTTCAGATATCTAACCTCATCTCAATTCTCTGTGGTCTCTCACACATCAATTTAAAACCAGGAGCACACTTGGAAACTCTAACCACAACTCCCTACTCTGATTACAAGAAATTCCCTCCAAAGGGCAGACTTGAGAAAATTGTCAGCATAGGTTTCAGATGTACATTTCTGGCCATTTGGGGGTGGAATTCTGGAGCCTCTGAGTTATGATCTAGAAGAGAAGGGTACATGGGCTCTAGTTGTAAATATTCCCTAAGCCATCAAATTCTTCCCTTAAAGAGGAAAGGCACTCATGCTTCTTCTGATGCCAGGGTCTCTGATGCCAGGGTCCTGGCCAAAGGTGAATGCAATGCAGTCCAATACAGAAGCCACTAGCTACATCTGGCTATTTCAATTTTAATTGTAATTGATTAAATGTGAATAAAATGTAACATTTAATTATTCAGTCTCACTAGCCACATTTCAAATGCTCAATAGATACAAATGGCCAGTAGCTACCACTGTGGTTAGTGCAGATGTGGAACACCTTTCTCATTGAACAAAGTTCCTTTGGACAGCATTGAAGTAGGCAAATCTCCAGCAACTTGGTTTGACAGCCATGCTACTGAAACACATTTACTCAAATGAAGTAGAATTCCATCTTCACAGATTATTGGTTTAGAACAAGTTATCATACTAAAGAGAATTGAGAAAAAAGGTGACAAAGCATGTTAGGATATAGGAGGAATTTTATAATTTATCTAATGTTGGAACTTTGTCTTTATAGAAAATAAAGATCATATCTTATTTTACTTTAGTACTATTCAAATCTAGCTCCATTCAAGTACAGTGATGTATATGAGAATGGTAGGATTATGCCCCTTAAAGAAAAAAAAATACAGAGAATGTGACTGTTTCAAGGAATGAAACGGAGGCAGAGGGGCATTGCTATGGGCTTAAAGTATAACTCTCTTCCTTGAAACTATTCAGCCACTTCCTCTTTTAGTAGAGTGAATATTAAAGTCCAAACAGCTAAGATTGAGAGTGAGCTCCTATTTTAAGAGTCTGTGTGTAATCTGATCATAATTTACCTCTCATGGGTAATTGTTGGCGTTTCTGTCTCTTTCCCAGTTACTCTTCATTTCTTTCAGTGCCTCAGAGTGTGATGCTCTCTTGATCTCTGTAATAGTTGATATTATGTGTCAACTTGTCTAGGCTGTGATTCTCAGCTGTCTGGCCAAACATGAGTCTAGATGCTGCTATGAAGATGTTGTTTAGATGTGATTAACATTTATAATCAGATTACCCTTCATAATGTTAGCCATTTGATCAGTTGAAGCCCTTAAGAGCAAAGAAAGGGATTGCCCAAGGAAGAAGGAATTTTCAACACTGTAACATTAACTCACATCTGAATTTCCAGCCCACTGAGCTGACCTACAGATTTGAGATTTGCCAGCACTCATAACCCTCACACAATCAGGTGATCAGTTAGCCAATTCATTAAAATCAATCTCTCTCTCTCCTCTGTCTCTCTATACACATATGCACACATCTATACATATAAATATACATCTATATGTGTACATACATGTATATGCAAGTATACACACATGTATGTATCTATACATATTGCATATAGTGTTATATTTTATATATGTATATACAATATTATATATTATATTTTATACATGGGTATACCATAATACACATATGTACATATGTGTATGAAATACACATACATAATACACATATTGTATACACATACATAAAATAAACATGCATATATACATGTATATATACAAATAAACATACATATTGTATACACATGTTAATGTATATGTGTGTATATATACATATACATGTATATATGAGTAAATATTAAATATGTATGTTGTATGTTTATATGTATATGTCATCTACTGTTGGTTCTGTTTCTGTGGAATAGAAAGCCCCAATACAATGTCTTTATCTGCGCTTTCCCATCATCTGATCGTATTCTCACCACCATAACCTCTCCCCACACTCTCAATTTGTCTCACTCCTGTTCATCTTTGCATCTTTCTTTTGAAGCCATTTTGTCCAGGAAGCATTTCAAGACTGTTAAAATAGTTCAATAGGTAACTTTCTTAGCGTTCCCAAAGTATTCCCAAAGTTCATCACCCTAATCCTTCCAATGTGGCTATTTAATTACTACAAGTTATCAGAAGACAATTTTGTTTGTCTGTTTGTTTTTTTGTGGGGAGAGGTATTTTTCACAAGACCTGGACAAAAGAGATATTCAGTAAATGTGTGCTGAGAAAATGAGTTAATTAATAACTAAATGAATAAGTACATAAGGAATGATAAAATGGTAGGATAAGAAATACATACAAAAAAATCACAGGGAAAGTTTTCCAGAATATTAGTGAGCTGAATTTGTGGAAGGAGATCAATCAAAGACATAACCATATATAATTCCAGTGAGATGGGAAAATACTAACTGTTACGATTATCATCACTTGATGCCTACTGTGTCCTTGATATGTGCAGACATGATTCAAAGCACGTAGTCACTTCATTGCATCTTCTTAACTCCTTCATAAAATACATGTTATGATGATCTCAAACTAGTGATTTTCCAAACAGTTGATAAACCTGAAACGTAGAAACATTGAAATCAATGCACACTTGGCACAAGCTCACCCAGCTAATAGGTAACAAAGACAAGATTTAGTCAGATCAGATTGGTTCCAGTGCCTGGGCTTACAATCCCTTCATAATATTGCTTCCAGACCCCTTGAAAGAAATATAATCTTTGAAGAGGGCTGAATTCCACACTGTCTTTGCTTCCAAGCATAGCACTTGAACTCGTTTTTTATGTATTATGTTAAGTTTTAAATTGCCGATAACATTTCTTTTCCAACCAGTTTTCCATCAGTAAAGCTTGCCTCTGATTCTATAACCATTACCATCCATTATACTGATATACATGTGAGCTTCCCTAAAGAAGTCAAAGCATTCAGAAAACGAGTTTTCTCAGGTACTGCCAGGAGGAAATGACTGATGAAATGGACTGAAAGTGGATGTTATTTAGCATGAAATCATGTAGAATGACCCTGAAAGATTTTAAAAAGTAATCAACAACATTGCATCTGCTCCCACCGATTCATAATAACTGGGAGTTCACCTTTCCAAACAAGAAGACAGATTCTGAATTTATAATATTTTTCCACAGCACACAGAGTTCTAACAGGTTTGTGACCATGAGCCAACCTAAAATGAATAGAACTGTGGTCAGGTTTAAGAGTTCTTCATGGCTTTAAAAGAAATTTTAACATGACATGAGTTTCTTGAAGAAATAAGAAATGGCTGTCAGGAAACATTAGATATGAAAATAATTTGATAGATGCATTGTGTGTATAATGGAAAATACCTTCATTGTCACTACGAATGCAATAGAAATAAAATCTATTGCTAAAAGCTCATCAATTTTTGGCCAGGCCTGGTGGCTCACTCCTATAGTTCCAGTGTTTGGGAGGCCAAGGCAGGAGGACCACTTGTGGCCAGGAATTCTAGACCAACCAGGACAATATAGTGAGACCTTGTCTCTACCAAAATTGTTTTCAAAAACTAGCCAGGTGTGGTGGCATATGCTTTTAGTCCTAGCTATTTGGGGGACTGAGGTGGGAGGATCGCTAGAATCCAGGAGTCGGAGACTGCAGTCATCTATTATTGCACTCCCGCCTGTCTCTAATACAAAATAAATAACTAATATGTTTCGGTGACTTCATTCATTGTATCTAAATCTTCTGTTTCTTTGATTCCATAAATTCCATGTTGAGTATACAGGGTTGTCAGCAGCTGATTAATGGTGTCAGGGACTCTGAGGGCCAGGGAGGGGCACACTTAGCTCTCCTGTGTTGGCTCCCGCTTTGTGTTGCACTTTGCTTTTGATACCCTTGCTAAAACAAATTGAAACTTAATCCAGTGCTAAAATGGCTGTGTGCATATTGTATTCAAGAAAACATTAAGAAAGCACAGCTCTGCAGGGTGCAAGGACTAACCTGTATCACCACAAAATTCCACAGATGTCAGCACATCCATTTTCTATCTAAGCAGGAAGCCGTTGTCTACTTCGCAATATGTGCTATTTATTCTTTACTCATCTGTGCAATGACAAATCTGATCCATCATGCAGATTTAAAAGGCTTAGTAGATTCTTATGAATTTTCAGGAAAGTTTACGTAATGACTCACTTTCCTGAACTCCAAAACGATATAATAATACACACTTCATAGAAACATGATAAGTGTTAGAATGAGAAAATGCTGGCTTATTATAAACATTATCATCTCAATATTCTTAAGTATATTTCAATGTCTTTTTAAAAAATCCTTTAAAATATTACCAGTTTGATAATCTACCACTATGTCTCAATACTGTACATAATTTGAGTTAAAACGGAATTTACATGGAAATATTTACATGACTTAAATTCATTTTGTACCAGACCACAAGGGTGTCACCCATGTGCTCACCTTTTGTTTTACACCTTTTGTTTATACACCTTTTGTTTTACATCCCTGCATTCTAAACCAAAACCAAACCAAAGAGCAAAATTTACCTTTTGGAGTCCATTATTCAATGATATGTAATGTGACTTAGTGATTTTTGTTATCGGATTCAAGCAGGCCCTAGTAAGCTATTTTGACATTCACATTCCAGCCAGATTTTTGAATTTTCAATAAATGCAAAAATGTTCTATGGTGTATTTTAATTCTCCAAATGGATTCAAAAATGGATTTCTTTCCTGCAAAAAGTGTTATTGAAATATATTTGAAAGTCCCTAATGCCATTAATATGATCTAACTTAGCATGAATAAAAGCTTTCCCTTAATAAAAATGGAACTACTATGGACAATTACTCTATGGACAATGATCCCAGCAAGAAAGATATTTAATTATGTTAACAAAGGATATTCATTTTCCCTTGTTCCCCCCAATTTTTTTTTTAAACTGCTTCGCTATTTGGTTCACAGAAGTAGTTTGTTTCCTCACACCTTGCCTTGGAAATCATTATTATTAACTGCTACAGGTCAGCTTAGTGGGATCCACTCAGCTATTCTTATAGTCTCAACTGACCTTTATCAAATTTTAATTTTAGCTAAAACTTCTAATTTTTCCATGCCTCAGAACAAATTCACTAAGTGAACAAGTCAGAAACACAGGTTCTGTTGCTGTTTTTGACTTTTGAAACCAATCATACAAAATAAACTGTGGCCTGGGAGTAATATGATTTTCATTCTGAGTTTTTATTTATGTGTGCTTAACTGGAAAATGCCAGAGCCCTTTTTATACATTCAGGGTCTTCCGTCAGGGCCATTAATGAGCACCATGTGCCAGTGATGAATTCTGAAGCTGAAAGTGGCACTTTTTTTTTTTTTTAACCGAGACTGATATTATCCTACTTAGACAAATTCCTATGTGTTCATGTGCTTATTATATTTTGTAATTTTGGTCGTTTTCAAGCATCAAATATACACACGGGAATGAGAAGCTAAATTCAGAGCAAATACATGCGGCGAAGTTAGTCTCTGAGATTCTATTCCACCAATGTTGCAGTTGAAAAACAGGTGAACAGCCTGGGTAATACAATAAAGCAGCGGTCCTCAACCTTTCGGTGGAAGACAATTTTTCCACCGTGTGGGGCGGGGGCGGAGCCGTGATGGATAGTTTCAGAATGAAACTGTTCCACCTCAGATCACCAGGCATTAGATTCTCATAAAGAGTGGACAACCCAGATCCCTCGCATGCGCAGTTCGCAACAGGGTTTGCCCTCCTTTGAGAATCTAATTCTGCAGCTGATCGTCAGGAGGCAGAGCTCAAGCGGTAATGCTCCCTTGCCCGAGGCTCTTCACCTCCTGCTGTATGGCGGAGTTCCTAAAAGTCCACGGACCCAGATTGGGGACCCCTGCATTAAAGGACTTTCCGAGGGTATTTGCGTGATTATCTGTAGCTTAGGCTTGCCTGAATACCAAATCATCCTTGTATAAATGAAATCAATGAGCAACTGAATTTTGCAGATGTCAGCGAGAACATTCTCCTATGCAAACAAGCACTTGTGCAGATTACCTATATTTCTAGGTGGAGAGCAGTAAAAGGCTCAACTGTATGTTGCATTTTCAGTGAGATTTGAATTCCCATGGGGAACCCAAAGACCAAGAAAGGGAAGAGCTGATAAGTGATAGTGGTTAAGATTGCCTTTAAGAAAACTATCTCTGGGACTGCTATTTGAACTACTGACATTGATGAATTTGAGAGGTAAAAACACTTACAGGTCCATCTCTTTTCTAACCAAAGTATTAGTGTTTAAACTCTCAAAAAGAAACGACTGTTTATTTCAATATTAATACACGTACATTTTGCTACAGAGATTATTTTGACTATGTAGCTGGACATGGTGTCACGTGCCTATAATCCCAACTACTCAGGAGACTGAGGTGGGAGGATTGCCTGAACCCAGGAGGTCAAGGCTGCAGTGAGCCATATTCACACCACTGCACCTCAGCCTAGCCGACAGAGTGAGACTCTGTCTCAAAAAAAAAAACAAAACAAGAAACAACAACAACAACAAAAATGTATCCTGGTCAAGTCTTCAGGAAATGTTCCTTAATGTATCCCTTCTCTTGGTCAGTAGCTATGGGCATTATATATTAAAGACTGAAATAAGCCCTGCAGCAAACGTATCTTCTTAACTTTGTTTAAGCAGCATTTTATAAACTTAATTATCCACAGAACACTCTTTTTCCAGGAATAACTATTAACATTCCATTAAATGTATTCTTCTGATGTTTATATTTCAAAAATAAAATTAAAAGGGTGGACTAAGTGACATTTAAGGACACACTCAGCTTTAAATTTCAGGAGCTCTGCTTTGTAAGAAAGAATATAGCTCAGCTCCACTCCTTTGCATTGCTAACTAGTTTCAGCATTTACTATATTCAAGGGCAGAAGCTCCTCTACTTAGGACCTCAGTCTCCTCTGCTTTAATGCAAATTCCTTCTTCTTTTCTAGCTCTTCCTTGAACTTTGAGAGCCACTCCTAAGGCAGCATCCTAATCAGAAATAACCTCTTTAATTAGTTAGAAGGCCACAAATGTCACCTGTCAGATTCTCTCAAATACATATTAGTTCTTTGATGCATCCCTTCATCCCTTAGAAGATCTATTCTCCTATCTTGGTGGCCTAATTTTCTTTCTTTCTTTCTCTTTCTTTCTTTCTTTCTTTCTTTCTTTCTTTCTTTCTTTCTTTCTTTCTTTCTTTCTTTCTTTCTTTCTTTCTTTCTTTCTTTCTTTCTTTCTTTCTTTCTTTCTTTCTTTCTTTCTTTCTTTTCTTTCTTTCTTTCTTTCTTTCTTTTCTTTTCTTTTCTTTTCTTTTTTTGAGATGGTGTCTCCCTCTCTCGCCCAGGCTGGAGTGCAGTGGCATGATCTTGGCTCACTGGAACCTCCCTCCGCCTCCTGGGTTCAAGCAATTCTCTGCCTCAGTCTCCCGAGTAGCTGGGATTACAGGTGCCCACCATCGTGCCGGTCTAATTTTTGTATTTTTAGTAGAGACGGGGTTTCACCATCTTGTCCAGGCTGGTCTTGAACTCCTGACCTCATGATCCACTCGTTCAACGACCCGAAGTACTGGGATTACAGGCATAAGCCACCATGTCCGGCCCTAATTTTCTTATTATACAGTCTATGGATTTGAACATGGCCATAAGAAGGACAGAGTTGATGATGTAATAAACTCATGGTTGAAAAAGTCAAGGAAATGATTTGACTCCTGGAAAATCTTTCCAAAACATAACTATTACAAACTACAGGCTCCTCTCCATTTTTCTGTCCCCAAACTCTGACCTTACTTCGCATGATGGTCCAGGTTTATGGAACCTCCCTCCTGAAGCATTGCCAACCAGTCAAAAGAAAGTTAGCCACCAACCACACTATACCTCAAAAAACTGGGGTAGGCTGGGTGTGGTGGCTCATGCCTGTAATCCCAGCACTTTGGGAGGCTGAGGCAGGTGGATCACCTGAAGTCAGGAGTTCGAGACCAGCCTGCCTGACATGGGGAAACCCCTTGTCTACTACAAATACAAAAATTGGCCAGGCATGGTGGCACATGCCTGTAATCCCAGCTACTCAGGAGGGTGAGACTGGAGAATTACTTGAACCTTGGAGGCAGAGGTTGCAGTGAGTCAAGATCATGCCACTGTACTCCAGCCTGAGTGACAGAGCAAGACCCCATGTCAAAACAAAAAACAAAAAACAAACAAACAAAAAACTGCTGGGGTAATACATGTGGAGGGAAATGTGAGATGGGCTGTGGTGTGTCATAAGAAGAACTGGACCTACATTACTATTCACTAAACATTCCCAAGATTTCCCAGCTTCTTGGAGTTAATCAATTGCATGGGACTAACTCTAGCTTGTCAATGTGATTGGAACGAATCTGTATCATTTGGGAGCTGCAACTGCAAAACACCATATGCAAATCTTTAGGAAGTGTTCTACTTTGCTGTGTGTCTTAAGGTGCGGGTACAAGATTGTGGAGCCTCTGCAGCCCAGATACTTCAAGGACTACACGGAGCAGAGCTCCCTACTCACCTAGGTGGGACAGGTAGGCTGAGTGAGAAATAACTATTTGCTAGGACATCATGGCCAGTGTTATTATCATAGTCTGATGATACATCCTACAGTCTCCATTGGTTAACAATGATCTCCATCTCCATAGTGTGAAAGAATAGGAGACAGAACACTGCACACACTAAATGCCATGGAGAAGGGAGCTGAGTTTTAGGTATAGAGACAAAGCAGCTTCCAGTACCCATTTCTAATTGTGCCTTCGGGTATTCCCAACAGCCCCATTCCATATTCATGAAGTCCTATATTAAGGACCTCTCAGGATTGTGTTATAGATTCTTCACCTTGCGGGTCCCACTTGACAATCAAAGTCAATATTTTAGTGCCCAGAGTGGCTCAAATAAGGCAAGCAAATCCTCTTTCTTTTAAATAATTTGCTCATAGTAAGCCTTAATTCAGTGATACTATCTGTATATAGATGGGTACAATTAGAAACGAAACCCTAAAAATAAATGTTCTGATTTCTCCAAAGGAAAATTTGCTAAAGCAATGTCAACTCCTTTATGATTTTATTTACTGCAGCCACATTCTAATACACTCTTCTCAAGAAAAGATTTTAAAAGCCAAAAATATTTTATCTACATTGTAGCTAATAATGTTATTAAAATGTATGACTTTTTAATTTCATCTTCCCACTATTACTTACTTTAAGTAAATTTGTTCTATAAGCAAAATGTAAAATAAAAATTAAAAATATGTACAGAGCACATTTGCTTAGATTAGCTGTGCTATTAACATGAATCAGCTCATAAGGAGAAAAACGAAATGCTTTGCCCCCTATTTTGACAAGAGCAAGTAGAGTGTGGGTGAATTCAGCGGGGGAGGAAAGACATATAAATAACAATCTTTCAAACTTCTGTTCACGAATATTGTTTTTGTCATCACAATTGCACAATGAAATATGAAAGTTCAATTTCCTCTTCATTTCCTTTTAATAAAACTTCTGTTCATTTCATTTCTGAGAGAAGATTGAATCTAAATTACTTTGACTTCTTTTGGCCTAACTTTGGTGATGCTACCAGACATGAAAAGGAGGCCTTTTTGAGCATCACCCATGGAAATAAAGAGGTACGGCTTCCATCTCTGTATTTAGCCCCGGCGCTTTCTCTTTTGCTCTGTAGATCCTCTGCAAGATCAGTGAGTGCTGACTGAACATAATATTGCGATTCCTGATCCACCTTTTAACCAGGCTGCTTGCAGAAAGAAGAAATCTACAAAAGTTCCCTTGTTGGTTTTCCCAGTCTATTCTACAACAAATGAATTTCCTAATGATAGGTGAAAATGGAGTGCTCTTTGGAGAGGTGGCATTTGAATTTACATATGATGTCAGAAATATTTTTGATGAACATTCACATTGCAGGTCTAATTGTGTTTCCAAAGATTATGTTGACATTCTAACCCCAAGTAACTGAGAATATGACGTTACTTGGAGAGAGGATCATTGTGGATATAATTAGTTAAGTTGAGGTCATACTGGAATAGAGTGGACCCCTAACCCAATATGATTGGTGTCCTTGTAAAAAGAGGAAATTAGGATACAGAGACACACACACCAGAAAAATGTCATGTGAAAATTGGATTTATGCTCCCACAATTAAGGAACTACCAGAAACTAGGAGACAATTCTGGAATAGTTTCTTTCCTAGCACTTTCAGAAGAAGAATGGCTGCACCAACACCTTGTTCTGAGATTTCTAGCCTCCAGAAAAGAGATACAATAAATGTCTGCCATGTTACACCAGCCCTAGCAAACGAATACAACCCAGAATACCACAAACAACTCAACCCTCAATGGTATCATGTTTCCTGTGACAAAAACAAAAAAACAAACATGAACTCCAGTTTTCTTTGGCATGACTTTGAAGCTCTTTTTACCGAATGTATGTGTGTTTGTTCAGCCTAACACTTCTTTCACGTAGTTTGAAACATCAAACCCTGTTCTCTTAAAAGTACCTTCTTCTTTCACCTCAGGCCTTTGAAAATGGAATTCCCTCTAAAAATGATGGACTAGATGTGGTAATTGTACCATCATGTCCATAACAGACTCTGCTATTTTGTCAGGGTAATTTTTAGCAGTGAGCCCAAATGCTATTGCAGAAACCTCCTCACCTGGGCCATCCATGCCAACATTGCTAATCATCTGAAATTGAACTTCAGTATGAAGACCATCGAAAGCCATTTCTTAATATACAATCTTTATCTAATGCCTACTGTGTTCAGGGACTATGTTTCTCCATTAGGAGAAATGAAGGAGAGTTTTTCATCTTCCTATGGGAATCAGGAATGTTTACAGAGGACTTGCACTTCTTCCCATTGATGAATTAGAGTTAACCAGGAAAACAAGAAGAAGTGCTGTCTAGGCCAAAGGGAGAGATTCTTGTGTAAACACAGAGTCTGAAAGTTCAGGTTCTGTTATCATAACAATGGAGAAAAGAAAAGGACTAGGGTCAAAGCCTTGAGACCCACAATGTTTAGAGGCAAGAAGTAAAAAGAAACTCAGAAAAAAATGATTGAGATCAGTGGTCAGTGAATAAGAAATAGGAGAAATGCACTGTCCTGTAACTCCCTCCAGCCTCACCCTAAAAAGAAGAGATGGGCTCTGCACAGTCCAACTGAAAGACCAAGAAATATGGGGATTGAGAATTGGCCATTTGATTTTTGCAAAATGGAGATCACCACTGATTGCAGAAAATGCTATTTTGAGGGGACAATAGGACCCAGTGGACAATAGGACCCAAGCCTGCTTGCAATAGATAAGAGAGTCATTGAAGTGAGAAAATGGAGACAATGATTGAGGAGGTGCATGTTCAGATGTTTTAATTTCCCACAAAAGGACACAGAGAAAAAAAGACAGATGCTCAAGGGATTAATTGAATTAATATTTTTTCCTCTATCTTCCTTTAAGATGCAAAGCAAATTTGCATGCTAACAAATATAGGGAGGAAAGACATGACCATGCGGTAGAAATAAGTAACTATATGAACGAAGTCCTTGAACAGTCCATGAGGATGGAATCCAGTGATTAAATTTGGAGTTAAGCTTGGATAGAGGCAGAAAGATTTGATCCATGGTAACAGGAGGAATGCAGTGAATATGGCTATAAATGCAAATAGCTAAATTTGGTAGAAGAAAGATGAGGTTGTTTTCATATACATATTATAGTGGTTTTTGTTTGTCCTCAGTGAAACAGTGATTAACTTCATCAAATGAAAGCGAGGAGACAAAGTGGGCTTAGGGAGTTTGACATCCGCAGTAGAAAGTAGATAAATAGAGAGGTATAGTACAAGTATCTGGCAGTCCTGAATGTTCCTTACAAATGTCACATTCCCTCAGTGAGCATGGTTCTGTTTTTCTATTTTTTTCCAGTTACGTTCAGTGGTGATAGTCTGTCACACAGTAGGTAGAGGTTGAAATTTAACCATGATTAGGATTTAACCACACCTGTTTAATGATGGGAGGAATGGAAAAGAGAACAGATGATATATTTAAGAGAGTGAACTAATGGTGGTCTGTGTTCTCTATATTAAGGATGATGGTAAACACATGAAGATATGTACAATGAAACATATTATTGTCAATGGATTGGAGGTCTCAGTAAGGTCAAAGAATTTCTGGGTTGGGGGTAATAGCATCAGTGATACAGAAAGAAAAAGTGTTGAGAGGAGAGTGCTACACTTGAAAATAAGATTTTGCAAATGATGTGGTTATCAATGATGTCTCAAATATGATCATGGGCATGTGTTGCTGAGGTGGGAAATAATAGGCTGATAGAATATATTCAGAGAGTCATAAGATTGGAATATTGAATGAATAATTTATGTGAATGTTGAACTTTCTAAGAAGAAAAAAGCAGCAATAGTGAATGGTGTATAGAGATCTAATGGTAAAAATATCTCATGAATGAGAAGAAGTGACTTGAAATAAGTATTTGATAAATAAAGGAATAGTGAGTAGAATGGTCTGATCTTATGTGTTTCAAAGGAACTCAGGCTTTGGAGGAGGAGGGAAAATAAATGGTTTGAACCAGTAACAAAAATCAAGAGAGAGGTCCATCCCACTTAAAGGTAATCATGAGGTGAGAAAAAATCAAAAAACAAAAAAGCAGTTTGAAACTCTCCAAACACCACATTAAACACAGAACAACTAGATACACAACCCAAAATTAATAGAGAACATTCACAAAAATATTAGGTGACAAAGCATCACCACAAATGCTAAAATTCAATAGAGTAAGGAAAAAACACCCAGCAGATATCCACTAGAGGGCAGCACAGAAAACTGGGGGGATTTGTACCTTTGCAGTAGGAGAGGTCCCATCTAGGGAAGTCTGAAAGGTAGGTGCAGCCCTGGCCCTGGGAACTTTCAAAACTGTCCTAGGCTTCTGGGAAGTTACAAGAACGAAAGTAAAGAGAAAGGCCAAAGTGCAAAGTGATAAAAGGTTGAAAATCAGAAGAAGCTCAACAGTAAGGCTCTGTATGTTTTAAAATTCATAAAAGAGAGAGAGGTGTAGCTGTGTGAAGTTAGAGCACGTCCCTGAATACTACTTCATTTAAAACATTTAGAAAAATGATTCTCATGAAACTTAACCACCCAAAAATGTCAAAGTAAAATTCTATACAAAGATATTATAAGAGGAATGAGGGCAAGAAAAAAAAAATAACATGCTTGCAGATTATGGAAAATAAATAAATAAATAAACAGGAAAAGGTATGTATAAAAGCAGTCGACACTGTAACTGTTTCAAAGCAAGCTAAAAGACATTAATTAGCAAGTCATACAAGACATAAAACAAAAATAAATTAGAATTATAAAAAATAAACAATTATATTTTTAAAAATTAGAAACAAAAACAAATATTTTAATAATGAAAAGCAAGAAGAAACAGGAGAGTGGATAAACTAAACTTAAAATGCCATATGAAACGTAAAAAATAAAAATGAGGACAATTTTAAAATTCAAAAAATTAAAGAAATCGATAAAAAGGAGAAAAGAAAAAGCAATAACTGTTGAAAATAGACAAAGAAAATTGAACACATGGAGACTAGGATTCCATGAGGAAGAAAATCAACTCAAAGGAACAGAATGAATCCTGAAAACTGTAATTTGGAACACAAAATCTGAAAACAAAGCAAATAGAAATGATGTGTTGAAAATATCAACCAAGAATCACCAACACCAAGGTATATTCTAATAAAATGATTGGACTTTCAAGAATAAGAAAAAGTTCTTTGAGTGTCTAGAAATAAATGATAAATGATTTATAAGAGCTATATAAGCTAAAATAACTCACAACTTCACACTGATGTCTACAGTTTAAAGACTAAAAAGCTTTACATTAACCTCTTCTCTGTAAGATCTGTATCTTCTTTTCTCCATACTAGAAACTGTGTATATATACACACACATATACACACATATATGCATGTATATGTATATATGTACACACTAGATATGTATATATCTATACATTATATACACATGGATATATGTATGTAAATGTGTATTATGTATACAATGCATATATACATTATATATACACATATGCATACATATATGTACATGCATATAAACATACATATTATGTCTATGTATATATACATATACATGTATATATAAACACATGTATATTATCTATATATTACATTTATCATAGTATATTATATAGAGAGAGTGAAGATACACACATACAGATAGTGACATATGTATGTGTGTATATGATGTGTATGTATGATGTATGTGTGTCTTTGTGTATACATACAATGTTATCAACAAGAAAACACTGAGAAAATATTGTACTCATCTGATTTTTTCTGAGGAATCTACAGATAATGAACTTCAGGCAACCAAAATAATTGGAAAGACACCACTCCTTATGCTGATGTCTTTCTGGTTGTTTGGTTATCTTAAGCTTGTTACCCAGTAGATTCCTCAGAAATAGATCAGATGAGTACAATATTCCCTTAGTGCTTCCTTGTTGATAACAGCTTGTCTGTATTTGTTATACCTGAATGCCAGTTTTGCTGGATATAAAATTATCGAAGCTTACATCCTTTGAGTATATGTGTTACTCTCTTTTATCCTTGCATAAAGTGTTGTCTTCAAGAAGTCTGATGATGATCTATTTTCCTTCTCTGTAAGTCATCACTTTTTACCCTTTGTCATAGCAGCAATGGATAGTCCTCACATAAGACTGTGTTCTTGGAAAGTTATTTCTCAGAAATAAAAACTAGAGCTGGAAGAAATATGTTATCTCAATTCTGGTGCAGAAAATGTACAGGATGTACTGGGAATATCAGCTCACACTCTGGTATGACAAGATATCAAGGAAGGCCATTAAAATCATGTCCAAAAAGATTTAAGGTCCAACTTGAAGAGGCTCCCAATGCCCAAAGATAAAACTATAAGAGTTTTCATGATGATACTAAACTAACTGCGATGGACAGAAGAACACATTGAGCTGTATCATGAGTATGTGATCAGCACAATTCAGATTGGATTATATGTCAAATGACCTGGGTTTTTAATCACATAAAATATAGGGAAAGAAAAGGGATGGAGAAGAAACCTGTACCTAAAAGACAGACTTAAAAGATATGTCAAATTAAGAAAAAATTGGCAATAAAAATTTACAGTGCCTGGGGATGCATATGTGGATCATAAAAGTAGAAACCACAAGAAAGTGATTGCTATAAAAGTCAGGATAATGGTTACTTATGGCAAGAAAAAGAGTTTGTAATTGGACTGGGCATATGAAGAGTTTCTGGAGTGATTACAAAGTTCTCTCTGTGACCTGGGTAGTATTCATCTTATAACAATTCACTAAGTCATGCATTTAACTTGTGTGCTTTTCTTGACCTATATTTTATCATGGAGATATACTTTCTAAGTTCTTGAAAATATATATTTGAAGTACTTGAGAAAGCTACAATGAAGTAGCATCCTCATCAGAGTCCATTCAGGCTACAGTTAAAGCAAGACAGTGAAGAAAACATTTGGAGACAAGTAAGGCAGTGGAGATTTGCTGCTGACAGACTGTGAGTTCCCAAGGATGCAGTGAAGAGTTGTGCATTGGTTGTCATATGTCAGGGTGCATCTCATTCACCTGGAGGACATGTGAAACACAGATAGCTCCGCCCCAACCCAGAGCTTTGGATTTCATAAGACTGGGTAAGGTCTTAGAAAGTGCATTTTAACTAGTTTCCAGGCAATGCTGATGTTGCTAATCTGAAGATGACTCTTTGAGAATCACTGGGTTTAGGGGATCAGGAAGAGAGGGGAACTTGAATTAGATTAATAGCTCTGTGGACAACCAGAGGCCTTGCGACTAAGGCAGGCAGAGATAAGAGACATCATGAAATTGGTTCTAATGGTGTCTTCTAGACAGGTGTGTAAAAAAGCTACCAGTATAGTACAGTCTGTTTGTTGGGAATGTTCCTGAAAACACTGGGTAAAATGACAGAACTGGCCACGACCAGAGGTGATCACCAGAGTGCCAGACCCCTACAGCGTCAACTTGAGTCTTCGGTGGATCAATATCTCAAACCGACTTGTAAACTCATCTTCAGCACAATAGTAAATAAGCCTTGCCTTGACATTTGTAGTTGTGAGGAGGCCAAGACAAGGCTGGTATTAGGAGAGTGGTAGACCTCTCTTGAATTCAGTTACCTCTCTGTGTTTGAGATGCAGTCTTGTTTTTATTCAGGTCCATCACAGCTTTCTCCAGCCTTGTTAAAGAAACAGGCATTTAGGATTCCTATGTGACTACAGGTCCCAGCTTACGAATTACTTACTACGGATCACTTACAATTTAATTTGTCTTAACTTTCTAGGCTCCCATTTTAGAATAATAATGATTTTCACTATTAATGGTAGGGTGAAAATGAGTAGAGTAGCACATGTATGACTCTTGGCAACATTGGCTCAAATGTTTATAAAAATCCTGCAAGACTGGTAATACCAGTGTCATAGAAAGAAAATGAGAATCTCATGGAATTTAAAATGGTTGTTAAAGTTTTCATACATGATTACTGAGAAAAGTATTGATGATAAAGCCGGTTCTGTCTAATTTCAAGTCATTCAGTTGATGTCCTGCCTTTAGGATCCAAATAGTAGAACAACACAGTGAAAACCACAAGACAGGTAATACTGTCTTCATATTACAGATGAGGAAATTGAGTCTCAGAGAAAGTAGCTGGGTTCAGATTATGCAAACAAACAGGTAGATAGATGGGTATTTATATAAATGGAAACACTTACTGCACATATCCAATGTGACTAGCATCTCTCTGTGCGTTTTTCTACAGTGTATTCCCATTAAACCTCACCTCCAGAAAGCATGAGTTAGGTATTCAAATACTTATGAAACAGAGGGAAAACAGACTGACAGAGGCTTATCTAATGTCACTCAACTAGTCCTTAACTATTACTACATTTACTTTACTGATAACTTAATGAATGGACTTACACCTTATTATTTATTCTGTCTATTCTGTTCTATCCTCACTCAGACCTTTTGCCCACAGTCAGCTCTCTGAAGCTCTCTGACCTTGAAAACAAAACAAAACAACAAAAAAAGCAACACCCAGAACCTTAGAACCCAACTCTTTTTTTATAATCTTAAAAAATTTACCTCCAGATTTATTTTAGCTTTAAGATTTTCTGTGATTAGGTTTATTTGGAAGAGAGGTTGAGGCACTGGGGAATGGAAATCAAGCAATGCCTCCAAGCATAATTACAATTTGCTTACTTAAAGGAAAACCCACCAAAGCCAATGAACACAGAGGAAAAAAACAAATCACTATCAAAGGATGCAACTCAAATAGGAACCAATCCAGAACTTACTGCTTGTGTCAAGGTAATCAATAATATTTATCCTCAGGGGCAGAAGAAAATCTGATCTACAGCAAGGATGACCCAGGAGAAAACAGTCAAAAAATTCCTACATTCTGAATTCTGGGAAGACTCTCAGGACGTAGGATCTTCCCCTAGATAATAGGGATCTTTTAAAAGTCAATTTTGTACTTATAAATATTCAATCCATTCCTTTGTTCATTCATTCATTCTCTTAACTATTGGTAGCCTAAGTTGGTGGAAGGGGCACAGGGTATGACATAGCAGAGATTAAGATTTAAGACCTGACTTTACCATTTACCGGTTTTGAACAAGTTACTTCTAATCATGAGTCACAATTTTCTTAACTGAAACAACAGATCCAGTAATACCTGTGAATTGCCTTGAGGGTCCAATGAGAGAATACAGACAAGGTGATTTAGCAGTCCATAAATATTAGCTATTAGTAATATTATTACATAAGCCATTTCATTATGTGCATCTATTACAATGACTGAATTTTTCAAACTAAACTTTATCCTCATGTTCGAACTTGCACAAAGGTTCTCATGGGGAAGATGAGAGAGAAAATATTAAGATCAAAAATATTTCAGAAAATGCAAGAGAGAAGGTCCCTGAAGCTCTGGCCCTTGACCCATTATCACTGGCTGGAGGACATGATGCCTGCCTGATACGTTTGCTGTAATTAGTACTGAAAGAGTCCCTGGGGACTGCAAATGAGGCTGCTGAATCCACTTTCCTGTGTGGCTGACTTCCATGAGTTTAGGCCGTTGGCCAAAGGAGGCAGATCTGGAGGGGCACATGCTTTTCTCAGGAAGAAGTGAACAGATGAAAAGGAGAAAGGAAGGGGATGTCAGTGGACTTCCTAATGAGGTCCCTTCTTGTTGTGAGCCCTCTGGGCTGAGGAATTACTGTGCAGATCATTTGCTAATGAGCACAGCCATAGCCACAGAATGACCTTTAAATGTTCAAAGAATTTGGGATAATTCTACAGAGTGCCTTCCCTGACTTGGTGTGCTGAGAAACAAGACAACATATTTCAAAATGCAAGTCCTAGGAAAGACAGTGGTACTAAAAGGAAACTCAGGAAACAATGTTAAACTGTAAATTATTTTCTTTCTTTAAAAAAAATTTTTTAGAGACAGTGTCTTACTCTGTCAGCCATGCTGGAGTACAGTGACAGGGTTGTGGCTCTCTAGATCCTTGAATTCCTAGGTTCAAGCCATCTTTTTCCCCTTCAGCCACCCAAAGCGCTGGGATTACAGGCATGAGTCACCAAACCTAGCCTAAAGTCTATCTATCTATCTATCTATCTAAACATCATAAACACACACACACACAAACACATATATTTATCCACATATATATGCATATATGTCTTTTTTTAGACCAGGTCTGGCACCCTATTGCATGATCTCAGCTCACTGCAACCTCCACCTCCCAGGCTCAAGCCATCCTCCCACCTTAGCCTCCCGAGTAGTTGGGACTATGGGTGCATGCCACCACACCCAGCTAATTTTTGTATTTTTTGTAGAGACAGGGTTTTGCCATGTTGCCAAGACTGGTCTCGCAGTCATGAGTTCAAACGATCCACCCACCAAGGCCTTCCAATGTACTGAGATTACAGGCATGAGTTATCATGCCCAGCCAGGTGTATATTATTAAGAAAGGTTATGGAAATTCACCCTTTGTACATGCCAGTGGGTTTCCGAGAGATAGCTCTTCCTCAGAAATCCATGATTAGCACCTGTTCAACTCGGGCCCAATTGCCACTTTCTATGCCCCATCCCAAGTAGTTAAATACTGAGGAGGGATTTTCTTCTTTATTCATGGCCGCTTAGTGAATACTAAATAGATACAGTGCTGAGAGTTTATATTGCTCCTTCCCTCTACACTCCTTTTCTCATTGCTTGCTTCTTTTGAATTGCATACATCTTAGGTAGCATATTAGAAAAAGATGTAAAACATATCAAAGCAATCTCTAAATACCTTTCCTAACATTGACAAATTTCTCATTAGAACTGGATATCTGGATCATCTTATTTCTAATTCATTTTTATTAAACACAAATGTATGCACACATCTACACTTTGACCTTTTATGTTCAACCTTTTGGTGAGAGAAAAGGCATTTTTCATGGTTCTCTAAGTGCTTACAAGTTTATCAGCAAACCATGCACATTCAATCACGCTCTCCTAATGAACTGCTGCTGTCAATTTAGTTCTCATAAACACACAAGTGAGGCAACATAGAGAGTGGTGATTCCTGAGACCAAGTCTGTGATACCCCAGGGTGTCTCCAATTATTTCCAGGTGGGGCTTGAGGATGTCATGAAATTTTCTGACAAAACTGATTTTAATCCACTTTAATTTGCAAAATTGCAGTCCACGAAACACTTTGATTAAGAAGGACGTTTCAGAAAATCAAGTGAGTCACAGTAGGGTATTGCAAATGGAAAAACAAACAAACAGAAATCTTTGGTATAGAAATTCATAACGAATTACATTCTTTTCTGCTTTTTTTCCACAGAGCATGTGGCAGCTCCTATCGTGATCCCAATAGTTGCATAGGTACTAAGGTATTAAGCAGAAGAAAATAAAGAAATCCAACATTTATTGAGAATTTTGAAGGTGCAAAGGTGTAAGACAAGGTTTGCATATTGCACTCATATCATCCCTAAAACATCCTTATGAGGTGGAACCATTTTACCAAAATGGTGGACTATTTTACCAAAAAGGAAACTGAGGGCTTAGAGTGACTGAACAATAACCTATCAACCCAAAGTTGATAAAGCATGAAGCCGGAATCTAAGCTTGGATCTTCTCTTTCCAGAGCCCATATTTTTTTTCATTAATGTTTTCATAAAAAGAATATGAAACCCCAAAAAGGCAGCATAGTTCGGTTGAGAAGAAAAAACACTTGACAACTCAAGGACAATTAAATAAATACAATACAATATAAGAGCATCAATTTTTCTTTTAAAGAAATAAAAGCATATGAGATGTTAATGTAAACTAGTGGAAAATAAACCAAGGTTTCGTGAACTAGTATGCTTAAGACCTTGGATAATTAGTGTAAATTGGAAAACACAGAGAATAGAAATGGCGTTGTAAATCAAGGAAAAGGTAGGGGCAATTAGTTGGATGTGAAAAAGCCCACCTTGGTTACAGGGAGCTTGGGTTGCCCAGAGTGGCCAATTTGTGTAGAGCAGTAGTAGGGAATCTGTCTTATTAAGTTGAACATGGCCAGACTCAGGAGCTGTGAAACCTTGGAAGACAGTTGCCTCTCGCTTCATCTGGTGGTTTTGTTTTGTTGATGTTGTTGTTTCTATGTATGTATTGCCTACCTATTCTGTGTCAAGCATTAGAAAAAGCCAGTTAAGAGCCTTGTACTAGGTGGAATTTTATTGTCTGTGTTCTAGTTCTAATCACTGCAATAGTCCATTTTCACCTTGCTGATAAAGACATACTCAAGACTGGGAAGAAAAAGAGGTTTAATGGACTTATAGTTCCACATGGCTGGGGAGGCCTCACAATCATGGTGGAAGGCAAGGAGGAGCAAGTTACATCTTACATGGATGGCAGCTTCAAAAAGAGAGCTTGTGCAGGGAAACTCCCAATTTTAAAATCATCCGATCCCATGATACTTATTCACTATCACAAGAATAACACAGGAAAGTCCTGCCCCCATGTTCAGTTATCTCCTCCTGGGTCCCTCCCACAACACATGGGAATTATGGAAGCTATGAGGTAGGATTTGGGTGGGGACACAGAACCAAGCCATATCAATCACATACCTATTATAAAACAGGTTACTAAGCCTTCGTTACATATCTGTAATCAAGCAGGTTACCTGATCCAAAATATGTTTATACATTAAAATGATACCATAACACAATATTGATATAATTGTTATAATTATAATTTATAGCCCTGATCTTTTGACAGAATGTCAGACCTTTAATTCAACTGTCTATTTGACATCTCATTAGATGTTTAATAAACAATTCAAACTTATTCTGCCACATAAAACTCTTGATTTCATTTTATTCATGAAACAAAACAACACAAAACAGAAAACAAAACTTTATCATCCCAAGTTTTTTCCCATCTTAGCAAGCGCCATTCTCATTTAGTTAATTTTTCAAAGCAAAGACCTAAGACCCATCATTAATTTCTCTTTTCATTACACTCAGCATCCAATCCATCCACAGACCTGTCAACTCTACCTTCACATTCCATCTAGAATTTTTTCACTGTTTCATTTTTCTCCATCTCGAGAACTATCAGATTACTCCAAACCACTACCATTTTTTTTTGGCTTATACTACTCCCTTGGACACAAAATTGAGTTTCTTCTTCCAATCTTGACTACTTCTGATCAATCAGTTATCCAAAACATAGCCAACATGCCCTTTGAAAAAAACATGAGGCAACATCTTTAAGAGCTTTCAGTGTCTTCTCATAATCCTTAGAATGAAATTGTATTAGTCGTTCTCACGCTGCTAATAAGACTGGGAAATTTATAGAGGAAAGAGGTTTAATTGACTCACAGTTTCACATGGTTGGGGAGGCCTCACAGTCATGGCAGAAGACGGAGGAGGAGCAAAGACATGTCTTATATTGGTGGCAGGCAAAGAGAAGCTGTGTAGGGGAGCTCTCCTTTATAAAATCATCAGATCTGATAAGACTTATTCACTATCACAAGAGTAGCAGGGGAAAGACCCTCCCCCATGATTCAGTTACCTTCTGCCGGTCCCTCCCAGGACACCTGGAAATTATGGGAGCTACAATTCAATATGAGATGTGGGTAGGAACACAGCCAAACTGTGTCAGAAATCTGAATCTTATTTCTTGACCTCAAGCCCTAAATGGTGTTTTTCCTGTTTTTCTCCAATATCATTTATTAATCCATATATTTTCCCTCTCCATGCTTCAGACATACTGGCCATTTTCCTGTTTTTCAGGCTTGCTGAAGTCATTCCTGCTACTTGGGGGCCTGGGTACTAGCTGTTCTCACTGCCTAGAATGTTATCCCCTTTGACCTTTGCATGTCTGTCACTTTCTTGCCATTTAAACATTAACACAAATGTTATGTCCTCAGAGAGGCATTCTCTGTGCCCAGCTTAAAGAGGGAGGCCAGTTGTTGTCTATCAAATAATCTCCTTTAGTTGATTGCATTGTACTTAGCATTATTAAGCTTTTTTCTTACGTATATCTTAGATAGTTCTCATATTTCTTTTTTCTCTGACTTCACTAGAATAAAGCTGCATGAGGAACAAGAGACTTTGCCTTCTTCTTCACTACTTTGTTCCTACCCATAGCAGTGCATCTGGCACTCAGCACTTGCTCAACAGATAATTCCTGCATTAATAAAATAGCAAACCAATGGTCAAATAGGAGTTTTTCATTAAGAATGTATTTTTTTTGTAGGCAGGCAGAAATTATATGCAGGCTTATTTGAGTAGGGCATGACTTGAATTTGGACATAATTTGAGTGGCTATGTAAGGAAGATAAAATAATGGATTCAGTACACTGGGCTCAGAAACAATGCAGCAAATAAAAAAAAGCTGGAGAGAAATATCATAGAGAAATTTGGAAACATTCAGTGACTGATTACTTTGAAAGGGTTCTGCTTTCTGGCCTAGAACTCACGTAAGTATAGAAAGTTTAAGGTGGAGAGATTCCCTTTGGCAGTAATACCAAAGATGATGCCCCTTAGAATTGACATGGTGCATTGAAAGAAAGATATCCTGTAGGAAATTTATAGACTTCACACTTTGGGAAGACCCAGACACAAGGTACTGATTTTGGCAAGTGTGGTAAATAGAATTATTGTTCAACAATATTCACCCATTTCCCATGATTCTGTTTGGAGAATGGATTTCTCTGCCCCTTAATTTTGGACCAGTCATGTGACTTTTTAAGAGAAAATACAGACAGGATGCAAGAGGTTTGAAATGTGATTGGAAAGTAGAGGTTTTCCTCTTATGCTTCTGCTTTGAGAAGCTTAGCTGCTGTTCTAAGAATGATGAAGGATATATGAGAAATATTGGATCTAACCTGCAGCCTAAAGCCAAGCCCAGCTGAATTAAATCTAAGCCAACTGAACCCCAACCAATGTGAAGACATCTGAGCAAGAATAAATAATTGATTATCTCAATACACTGAGTTTTGGATTGACTTTTTAAGCAGAGTTGTGGCAAGGTATGACTGATAAAGATTACCAAAAAAGATAAAGAGTGAAAACTGTTTTTAAAAAATGAACTTGCTGAATAAAGAAGCATAGAAAATTGTAAGCAAATAAGTAATGATAGAGTACTGAAATATTTCATTTGAAAATATTTAGTAATTGTCTTCATTCATCTTGATATAAGTTCTCCATTCTAATATTATTTTAATTCTGATTCACTTTAATTCTGATTCACTGATTCACTTTTGTATTTATTCATGTATTCAAAAATATACATTGACTGATATAGGCATTTATATGCCAGGATTTTAGCAGAAGTCAAACTATATTGTACATTATAGTCTCAATATCCAGAATGTCTAATAAACTTTTCTGCAAACTCTTCTAAGACGGATAACTATATCTTCAGACTGTCTACCATGCATCAGATCTGTATTTCAAAATATCGTCATTACCTCCTGAATGCCCCAAAGGTGTCTTAAACTCAACATATCCAAATGCTAGTTTATTAACTTTCTTATCTTTCAATCAACAATCTACCCCATTTCATGTTTTTCCCGTCTTTAAATCTGTCATCAACTTACTCAAGCCAGGAAATCTGGAATTTTGATTTCCTCCTTCTTCTACTGCATTCCCAATCAGCATTCCCACACCATCAAGTCTATTTGGTAAATGTCTCTTCTCTCTGGGCAATACTCTCTTCTCAATCCCATATCATCATTACACTTGCAAAGGTCTCTCATTGCATTATAGCAGACTTTTTTGTGTGTGAAAAATAAATGGTAGAAAAATTATATGAGGCTTATACAATTGCCAGTACAAGTATATCATTAGCTTTTCTCCAGCTAGAAAATTCATGTTCATCTGCTAAATGCCAGCAGAAATGCCATCTCTATGTTGAGGATGAGTATTGCAAGGCATTTGAGGTGGAAAGGATTGAGGTCTAAGGAAAAGTAGATATTTCTCCCAGCAGTTTGTCTTATGAGCCAAAAGAGGAGAAAGGATGGGGCTAAAACAGAATACTTGTATATAAAATCATTTCTCATTTCAAAACTTTAAAGGATAACCCAGAAATTGGAGCACTAAATTTATTTTTTCTTAATTCCTACCAAATATTTTAAAATGAGCTGCCTGACAGACTAGTTTATTTGCGAAAGAAAACACCAGACCTCAGAACCTCAATTTTCCTTATTAAAATAAATGAATTTTGGCTTTGTTTGTACTTAATCTTGGCTGGAAATTTACATTACCCAATCAGGAGTTAACAAGCCCCACAGGGAAAATCAAGTGTCACATAAAAATTCCACAGGAAATCCACCAATAAATCAGGGCAGACTAGGCTGCATATATGGAGATTTCTAGCCCTTCTAAAGTCTATTAAAAACCTTTAAATTCTGCTTTAGACAAAACATAAAGGAGGGTTGGGAGCTCTGTCATTCCTGAGAGGCCCTTCAATTTCCACATACTAATATTTAATCATTGCAACTGTCTATATATTCAAAATTAAGTCATTTAGGCCTGGTATATATAACACATTAATTTTATATAAACTCTAGTTCTGACATGGAGTGGTTTACATAAGAGGGAAATAAAATTCTCTGGAGCTGAGCACAGAACATCCCTCGTCTACTCATCCTTTATTAAAAGAGGGTTGCAAAGATGGTTTAAAATGGCATTTGGAAAGCAGCCCTTGATGCCATCTCTTCTACCTTTCTGCCAAAATACCTGTGAAGACAGCAACAGAGGTAGGAAATCATATCTTTGAAAGCCAGACATGAATATTTTGCAAGCAGAATTTGAGAGGAATTTTGATTAACCTCGAGTCCAAGGGGAAAAAATGGAAAAAGCCACTAGAACTATAGAGTATGCTCTTTTCCCAAAAAGTAAGAAGATTCCCGATGGCTCCCATCACTCTTTGGTCTGAGTTCATACTTTATAATACGACAAACGTCAGACAAGCTGTTATCCATCTTACCCGCAGCATTCCATGCCAATTTGTCATTTGATTGTGTGTGCATGTGTATCTGTGTGTCTGTGTAAGTATGTGTGGTTTTCTAAATGCTGTTTAATTCCCACCCCTTGTAAAAATTTCCATTCGATATCAAAGACAGTATAGAACTCAAAGAAGGCAACTAGACAGAAGTAAAAGGAAATGCTGGGCAATTTCATTCCTGGAGATAGAAACAAGACATTAGAAGTAAAAGCTGTGTCCAAGTCTTTTTTTCTTTTTTCCCAAGGAGGAAAAAAATCCTTTTAATAGTTGATCCAGCTATCAATTTTCACCTTCTCCACCCATTTGGAGCATTAGAAAATCAGGTTCTGGGCCGGGCGCGGTGGCTCAAGCCTGTAATCCCAGCACTTTGGGAGGCCGAGATGGGCGGATCACCAGGTCAGGAGATGAGACCATCCTGGCTAACACGGTGAAACCCCGTCTCTACTAAAAAAATATAAAAACTAGCCAGGCGAGGTGGTGGGCGCCTGTAGTCCCAGCTACTCGGGAGGCTGAGGCAGAAGAATGGCATGAACTTGGGAGACAGAGCTTGCAGGGAGCTGAGATCCGGCCAGCCTGGGCGACAGAGCGAGACTCCGTCTCAAAAAAAAAAAAAAAAAAAAAAACGGCGCCTGTAGTCCCAGCTACTCGGGAGGCTGAG
>NW_012116699.1:2488742-2507563 GCF_000951035.1 Colobus angolensis palliatus | reverse complement strand
ACATCCTCTGTCTATTGTCAAATGTCAAAAATAAAAGCAATAGAATCAAAAATGAGCCTGAGGCATGTGAACATCAATGCAGGAATTAAGAAAATAGAATATTATCCTGTAGAATCAATGAGAGGAAGAACAGGCCTTCCCTGTTCATAAAATAAGTTACTGAAGAAGGGAGACTAGATATATTACATGTGTAATTGACACTCAGTCCAGCAGTGGCTTTATGACAGGAATAGACTTTGCCTCACTTACGTGGTTTTAAAATTTGATACTTCTCATCCCCTCTGGCCCCTTTTAGAAATGAATTAGAAGGTTTTAGAAGGTTTTAAATTATTCTGTATTTGGTGGTGGTGAATGGAAAAGGGAGCCATGTTAAGTCTTAATTCTAAGGAAAGTTTTCTGGACTGAGAATAAGAAGATCAGAACAAACGTGATGTCTCTTCTCTTCCTAAGATTCTTAAATTACTGCATAGTTGCGTAATTCCCATGTTTTAACTTTCTTTCAATTGAAAATAATACTAATGCTTTAATTTTTTTATTTTCAAGGTTTTTGAATTGAAAACTATGCAGATGGTGTGGCTATTATATGAGTAGGCCTCTCATTTGGGGCTAGTCCCTTACTTCTCTGTCTCCATTTCCACAATGTTGGAGGCAATGATAGAATTTGATGGGTGGTTTTCATCTGTGGCATGTGACATTAAGGGGCTTCTAGAGTGATGTTTCAGAGACAGGGAATGAGACAGGTCCCAAATCCCCATCCTTGCTTACCAGGGCAGTTCAGCATTCATCTGTTTTACATAGTGACCTTCTGCATGAGAATGGGTCCTATGTTTCTTTTATTTCCTGTTATTTTTTTACCAAAAAGGAAAATCACTGGACCAAATGACCATGCCATTGAATACTTTCAATTGTTTAGATAGATAAATGATTGATTGATAGATTGACAGTTATCTATTGATATAGATAGATAACTATCTGTAGATAGTACCTATGGATATGGATAGGTAACTATAGATAGCTATTTATAGATAGATATCTACCTATATATCTCCATAGCTATAGGTAGATAACTGTACTTTCTATTGTAATATATCTATCTATACATATCTATCTACAGATATATATAGACATCTATGTTGATCTGTCTAGAGATAGAGAGAAATAGATCTATAGATAGAAGTATATAGAGATAAATAGAGCTCCATATAGAGATATATAAATAGAGATAAAGATATACAGTGGAGATAGAGATATACAGCTCTATATAGAGTTGTCTATATCTATCTATATACTATAGTTTGCTTCCTTTCAGTGTACTCTTTAGAGTCACAGTAAGATCAGACTAGTTTGCTCAAACATATCTAATTAGCCTAGCAGTGTTAAAGATGTAATCTACACTAAATTCCTGATTTCACACTTTTGGTCTCTATAAAATAAATTCTCATTCCATTTTCCTAATTTTGAAATTTAAAATATACTAAAATCCAGTTCTTGACAATGAAGGATACTGACAAGAAGAGTTTTTTAGTTCATTTGCTTCTAACACTATTCATGTAGGAAACTTTCCCTACCTTATATTTGACAGAATAAAATGTAGAAAAATGTGCTTCTATTTATCTGACTCAAAAATATTGAAATAAAACTAGTAATGGGAAAAATCAACTATTGAACAGTTATAAAGTATCCTTTATTCAAATCGATGGAATTCAAGGACTTTAGGCTTTTCCATTTTTATCATAAATTTTACTTTAATGTCTAGATATAGCTGATTAGGAAATGTGGAGTGTAGTTTAAAAGAAATACAGTAGCAGTGAGGGCCTATTGAAAGAGCTCCTTGAGATATATTAGCTAAAGCTCTATCTAGACCACTCATAAATTTTTGGAGGGAAATTGATTTTGTTTTCTATTTACTGCCACAGTAAATAATGTTATGGGTTGGAAACAATTCCTATGCAAAGTCTTCAGTGTACATTGAAAAAGAATAGACTTTTTCTCTTGCAGAGGTGTGATATCACCCATACAACTGTAATACTCTGTCTTCAATGAAAATAAAAGCCCCGTCCAAACCATTTTGGATGCTACATATATTATAATGTCATTTTATTCTGGAAGGTGTAATATAACTAAAATGGAAAGCAAAATAAGAGAATAGACAATACTATGAAATCAAATTGCATCCATCTATCCATCAACCCAACATACATCGTTTTCACATCTTCTTATCCTGCCCTGTGCTGACTGCATAAGACACAAACATTAATCCTATATATGATTTCTCAAAGATCTCATAAGACCATAAGTGATGGGGCAAAAATACTGTATCCATAGTATAATACATGAGAAATACGTGATGAATAGAAATACATGTAGACATATGTTGAAATGTAGGTAACTAGAGTCTGAACTGTAAGCAGAAAGCTTGAAATTGGAAACAGCATTGTATTGACTGTAAGGAGGTGCTCTTTGGTTTGAGACGTACCTAGATTATAAAATCCCATTTTAGCCACTTCCAGCTGTGGGACACCAGTCACATTCTTCCCATCTCACAACTTTAGATCTCCCAGGTATGAAAATGGGGAGAAAATAAGTTTCACCCAAAGATTTTATGGGGATAAAAAGATACAAGCATAATTGCTGATATAGTCAGGCATACAGGAAATTTCTGAGAGACATTATTCATTTTCCCTCTTTCATCTTTATAAACTTACCAGTTAAAGAGGCAGCATCAATGGGTGTAAATGCTTAAAGTTGTGAATTGAAAGCATGTGGTAGGATCCAGGGCTGGCTGGATTCTCTGTAGTGAATGAGCATGTTTCCTAGGAGTCAAGCCAATGCAGTGGGTAGGGTGTGGGTCAGAGAAGGGAGTTAGGATTGAATTTTCAAGTACATTGTGTGCCATTATGAGTTTTTATGCTACATTTATTCATCTACTTTAAATATAGAGATGGAATTATATTATGAAAATAACTCAAAATTATTTCATATGCTAAAATTTTCTAAATACCAATATTAAAAATCAATACTGTTATTTGTATAAGAACATATATCAAACCTAATTCTGACTATATTAAATTACTATATATACAATTCAAGCATTTATTTATGATCTATATTTGTTTATTGAGAAAGGGGCTCACTCTCTCACCCAGGCTGGAGAGGAATGGTACAAGCATGGCTCACTGCAGCCTCAGCCTCCTGGGCGCAAGTAATTCTCCTACCTCAGGCCCCAAGTAACTGGGACTATAGGCACACACCACCAAGCCCAGCTAATTGTGTGTGTGTGTGTTTGTGTGTGGTGTGTGTTTTCATAGTGATGGGGTTTTACCATGTTGCCCAGGCTGGTTTCAAGCTCCTGAGCTCAAGCAATCCACCTGCCTCGCCTCCTAAAATGCCAGGATCACAGGCGTGAGCCACCACACCCAGTCCAAACTGGGTGCTTTTTAAACTAAAAAGCAAATATACGTAACGAATACATCATGGAGGGGCAAGATTTTTCTATTCATACAATAAAAAAGCATAGGAAAGAACTGAGGGTTTTGACTCCAGAATATTAGAAATTTTTCATATACTGAAAAATAATTCAAAGAGGAACTGAATTGATCGACTACAGATCTACATGTGTTAATACAATTTGAGAGAGTTCTTTTCTTACCGTTTCTACACCAAGCACATATTCAGCCACCTTGCCCTTCTTTAAATGCGCAGTAAATGGAAAAACCAATATCATTAATGTCATCCTACTAATCTGAGATCATGGGGGAGGGCATAGGAACAAATATTAGGTTTTTAGACTGAATAATGCAAATGCTTCCATGAAAAAAAACACACAAATATATTTCTCAAATGCAGTTGTCTAATAACACTTGGCAGGGCATTTCTTTATTAATATTTGGCAGTGCAGACTGAGATGGCATATGTTTATCAAATTATATTACCACAACTTCAGGGTCCTAATTAAAATCAAGTTTTCTATTTACTTTAGTTTTTGGCTAATTTTGAAGCTTATCCTTGGCATTTATCTTAAAAATATAAAATTAGCTGTATTGGAATTAATGACCTAGAATCCACTACTATTTATTGAGTGCCAACAGTACTGAGAACTGTGCAGGCTGTTTTGATGTGTGTTTTATTGTTGAGTCTTTGCAGAAGTCTGTAACACAGATGCTTTCATTGGAATGAAGATGAAGCAACTGAAAGTTAGAGAGATGGAGTTAAATAAGTTGCTTAAAGTAATCTAGCTAGGAGGAATTCTTTTCCAGGTTCTTACCCAATTCCTAAATTCTAATGTCCACTTCCATCCCACATGATTGCTTTAGGAAGATTTAATTTATGACAAAGATCATACAACAACTTTGGAAATAAACTAAAACCAGTGATCCTTTCAAAAGTAACAATGACCTTGACTGAGGTGTCTCGTTATTAGACAATGCCTTCACTCTCTGTCTCAGACAGGTAATTCTACCTCTGCGAAAATCTGTATTTCACTTATATCATTTAATCTAATTAGTAATACTGGGGATTGAGAGTCTCAACTTTTGTTATAAATTAGCATAATCTGGAGGGTTTAAAAAATACTAGAATCCGGGACTGTCTCATAAATTCGGACATAAATGCTTGGGGCTGGGGCTGAAGCATTGGCATTTTCTTTATCAGGCCTCCTCAGATGTTTATGATGTGCAATCAAAATTAAGAACAACTGCTCTAGGTCCTTGGATATTTCAACAGCAGAAATTGGGGTCTGTGAGCTATTTTTCATGTTTAGAAAAATCTACTCCTATTTATACTACCCTGTTTAAATAAAATAACAAACTTCTTTCTCCTTTTTTTGTTTTGGTTGAAATTACATGAAGTCGCTGTGGTTAGCTTGTGCTGGTAAGGCACTCTGGTTGAAACATGTGTCATCATAAGAAAAAAAGGGGCTGTTAATAGATGCCGTTTGTCTGATAAGCAAACTCATATCACAGGGGTTTATAGAATAATAATATTACAGTACTTTGATCATGAAAACTTTAACACCACCTTACACAAGATTATAATATATATCTCAATCATTAGATTCAAGTAAGCCAGATATTTTTCTGGGCTATGCAATTTTCAGAAAATATTAAACCTAAGTAAAACACATTCATGAAGAGATTCTGCCAATTTGTAATCATATAGTTGCCTGAAGAATTCAGAGAAACTTCAAAGTTGATTTCCAAAACCCTCTGCATTGCCCTCTGCTCCCTCTCCTACATATGGTTAAGTATTAATTAAAAAAAATTTCTTCAGATATATTTGAAAACTATGCATTAAAGAAAGACAAACATTTCTTATTCTAGAACTTGTCAGAGATTAAAATGATAACATATATTAGACTTCTTAAGAAGAATACAAGTTTTCTGAAATAAATTATTCTATCAGATTTTTTTCCTACTGCACTGTAGATCTTCACTAAAGCAGTGAACATATCAACAAAATGTACTAAACACCTGTTATATGTTAAACCCAGGTTTGATATATCTCATTCTTTGAATCCAGCTTTAATGCGACTTAAATTTTAGATTTTGCAACTAAAAGTACTGTTCCATAATTGCATAATGATAGGTTCTGTTATACCAGATGATATTAACAAAACTGTTCAAAATTGTAAAACAGCTTGATTCAGAAGCCGAAAGCACTCACTTTTAGAAGAATAAGATAAACAAAACGTTTAAGATTAGTAGATACGTGATTCACAAAGAGAGAACATCCGTGTTTCCTGGTGGAAATATGAAAGACAAAAATCACTGTGACATGGTACAATTTCCTGAATGTCCTTAATTCATAGTTCTTAAAAGTTTTTGCTTTCTTTACACCATTTTTTAAGCACGCCTCAAGATCACTGTCATCTGAGGCGAATATTATCTTCCCTTCCTCTTTTTCCTCTTTGTGCTATTTTGTAGACACAGTGTCAGGAATGAGGAATGAAGATGAAGAGGACAGCGCACTGTAAAACTAAGAGACAAAAGAAATGGCCAACAGGAGATGTAATAACACTGCTGTAAATCCATGTAGTAGAATCCTTTGACACTGCTGGCACCAGAGAGGCCAACCAATTGCTTGAATAGTTATTAATAAAAATCAAATTAAGTTGCTTAGGCACAAATATTTACAGTGGATCAAAGATTTACCCTTAAATCTTTCCTTGACCACTGTTTGGTAAGCTAATTTAAATCATGAGAGTAACAGAAAAATAATGAAAAAAAACTGTTCTTTGATCATGAAAAACTTGGAAATTACTTCACGCAAAGTTATAATTTATATCATAATCAAACCGTTGAACCATTCTGCATGACCGGTAACAGTATTATTTCCCCTCTATGGATCTGAGCTCAGATAGATGAAATTACTCCCACGCCAACAGGACTAGAAATGAAAGTTAGGGATCCTCACTCCACTTATTTGGCATTTCCCTCCACATCCCATTATGCTTGGTAGGCTTTCTCTTTACTTTCCTTATCTCTCTGAGGTGTCTGAGGGCATTTCATATGTATCATTTATCTGGCTCTCTCTTATGTTGTTGCATTGCCCAAAATGTATTCCATAGAGTGTTCCCTGAAAAAGAAACTCGTGATCAAGTCCATTAAGGAATACTGCCTAACGCATTCATTATTTTGACACCAATAATGCATGCATATTAGCATAATATAAGCGCTGAGAAGTCCTACAGTAAAGAAAGCTCCTTCAATAAGTTCAATTAAGCATTTTCCAAGTATATATGACTGCACAGACATTTTTGTACTTTCTTCTATGATCATGGTTCAGATTTCACAGAACTAAGTTCTAATTTGATATTCTACCTAGACATCATGTTTCACTCATTCCCTGAATAGGACATAGGCTCTTTTCCACGATTTTAATTTGGTATTTTTTGAACACTTCCACTAATCAGGTTGGGTAGATTATCTCCAAAGGCAGCTGTGGGTATCACAAACGGATTTAAGTATTTACAGCTACTCCTCTCAAGAGCTGAGTCTATTTACCTTGGCCTTATGTAACTAATAGGATGCGGTAGAAATAGCACTGTTTCAGATCTGGAACTAGCCCTCAAGAGATCGCATCAGTGTCAACTTTTGCTTTCATGTAAAACACGTTGGATACAGGATACAAAATTAAGACATGCTGTGTCGAGACAGCAAGAAACCACATGGAGAATAACTGAGGCTCTCCAGCCTACAGCTAGCACCAAGCACCCAGATATGTGAGTAAAGCCTTCTTGAATGTTCCAGCCCTACAAGTTCCCCCCTGAACGAACCACATGAGAAACTTTAGTCAACGCCACATAGAGAAGACCCAACCAGCCAAACTTCAACATCATGAGCAATAAGAAATCGTTGTTATTTTAAGCCACTGCATGCTGGAGTATTTTGTTGTATAGCAACAAATAAACAGAACACAGTTATCTCACGCAATGGGGAAGAATCCAGGGCAGGCTCTATATTTGTAACTTTCTACTGCCTTCAGTTTAGATTGTACATGGACATTGGAAAACCTCATGGCCTCAAGGTTAAAAATTGCACAACAATGAGAGGAGATTCCTCTCTCCTCTGATATGATGCACATGTTTGCTATATGCTTACTTTTCTGCCAGGGTTCAACAGTTTCATGTCTTAATCGTAACTCCTAAATGCACACTCACCAGAATGGATAGTTCCAGCTTCTATAAGCCTGACCTTTTTCTCCTTTTCAAATGTCTTTTCCAAACCAGTCCATATCCTTCCTTTCAGGAATTTCCATTACTTTCCTCTGAGCTCTTTGTCAATAAAAACTCCAAATGAGAACTGTCTAGCTATTACAAACTTAGACGTATAGAGAAAAAAGTCTGTTATTATTCTTGATTTTGCTGTTGATTGAGCCTAATGGCGAAACTATTTTAGGCAAGAGAGATATTCAGACTAACAGTGATTTTTGAAAAATACCTTATTTTAATAGCTGTGCTAAGTGAGGAATGCCAACATCATAAATGCATCAAAACAGTTTTGAGTAAATATATCCATTTATAGAGTTTTATTTTAAATCCTCATTTTATTCCAAAGCCCCGCCAGGATGGCACGCAGTCAGCATTTGAAAAAAAAAAAAATCCTCATTTCATTAAAATTCATTTGTACTTTCCTTTCATCCTAACCCAACTGACAAAATCAACAAATCTTCAGTTTAAGCTAGTATTTTGTGGCCTCTTTATATTTTCCTCTTTTCCCCTTTAACATAGATCCAGGGAGTTGTAAAGATAAATTTTGTTGGAATATACAATTGTAGACAGTAAGAGCTGGGACGAACCATAAAAGCTGCCTACATCACATCAAATCTCTGGCAGAAATGGCAAAACAGGAACCTTGTTCCACTCTGGAAAACATTAAATCAAACATAGCATCAACTAAACCTGAGTCTCCCTGTCCCTCTCTTCCATCACTAACCAGGACCCAGATGCCTATGTAAATAATCCCAATTAGAAATGTATTCATCACATAAAAACTCACCAAATGAGTGCCTACAGGAAATACCACTCCCATAAATCTTGCAAAATGTCTGCTATTCACCATCTTTGAAGTTTATGAGCATATGGAAATGAACATAATGTTTGCAATTAAAAGACTTACTTGACTTCAGGTACAGAAAAAACACGTCTGAACCTTTCAAACGTACTTCGAGACTATGAATAAGGTTCTATAAAAGTTGGAGTATCCTTTAGTACATAGAGATTTATCATTTATTTCTTAAAATTGTATTCTTTCAGTGTCTTCCTTCCTCCCTCAATGTGCTTTACATGCATACATTACAGAGATGAAATCTGAAATTATTCCATGTATTTCAAAAGGAAATAGGTAATAACATTTTGTTGATGATCATTAAAACGACTTTGCAGTAGTTATTATGAACTGTTAAACTCCGAATATTAATGCCTCCCACTCATGATTATTTTAATGAGATATTCCATAAATTCTCCATCAAGCCGCAATTCCCTTTATAGTACTTATTTATAAGGGTGTGTTTCTACAAAGTATTTTTGGAAATTAAATCATTTTCCTCTTCGTTGCTTCCAAATGGAGATTTCTCTCTTTTAAGAAGTCAGCAAGATGAAGTCAAAAAGTTTAACCTCTCGGGGTCTTATTATGCTCACTTGAGTTTCTTCAACACAGGGATTAGCAAGTTTTTCTTTAAAGGGCAAGCTAGCAAATATTTTAGGTGGTTTGGACCACCAAGTCTCTGCTGTAGCTACTCAGCTTTGCTTCATACAGCTGAAGCAGCCATAGACAATATATAAACGAATGGGTCGGGGTGCTGAGTCCTAATAATACAGGCCACAGGCTGAATTGGGCACAGGGGTCATAGTTTGCTGATTCATGTTCTACAAAATCCTATTCAGATGCTTTTCCTAGTTCTCTATGGACCCTCTAAACACAGGCGTCTCACAACATCCTGTAAAGTCTTTTTTTGTTTATTTGTTTTTAATTTGAGGACCTATCTGACGTTTACAAAGTAATTTTAATTTACTGAAACAAATGTATATTCAAACTTCGGGAATTACTGAAAAAAAAAATGTCCTGCTTTTACAGGATGCTTCTTGAAATATGTCAATGCTGCCCTCATGTTCTATTGTTCATTTATTTTCTGGGCTCCAGTTCCTCCACTATACAAAGATAAGTAGCACAATTTTAATGCCTTCCTCATTCTTGCCAATTCCCTCTGAACACAATTCACTTGTGAAAGTTCATTTAGGGTGGTACCCAGAACAAAAGCCAACACCCCAGGTGTGAAATCGTCATTGTTCCCCAGAGTAGAAGTCTCATTTCTCTCACTTTAGACATTCTGTTTCTCTTAGCGCCATTCACAAACCCATTATTTGACCAGTCATGAGCCAACAATAATTTATACTTCAAGGGAATAATTTAAAATAGGAGGTTTGCTGTGGGAAAGAGAAATACCATATACAATTAATAGTGGGAAAGAAAGACAGGTGTTTTGTACGGTGGCATCTTGGAGGCCAGAGGAGTAGCTCCCAAGGCCTCATGGGGGAAAGAGCTGAACTTCAGAGGCAGCAATGTCAGCTTGTCTGTGTGCTGGCAGGATGTTTTCATATCCTGTGTATTAGAGTTATAACCTTTGTGTTGCCCGTGAGGAGGTTGGAGAAAAGCTACCAATGTACATCAGATTTCTTTTCCAGCTATGCCTGGCTTGGGAGATTAAATCAAGCTCATCTTAAGAGTAGTTGTTTGTCTTTATTTTGGGGAACTCCAGCACTGGGGTTATATCCATCTGTCCATTGGTCTAAGGATAAACTATGAGGCTGAATTTAACAAACACTTGAATTTTTTTTGTTTTTTCTTTCTGCAAGTGCATGCTTCCTCTATCCTGACTTGGGTTCCCCTGCTCTGAGAGCTTCATTCTCAAATGTAGGCGGCCAGCCTGTAATACTGCCTGGATTCCTCAGTAATAGGCAGGTGGATTTGGAACCCTGTGACTTGCTCTGCAGGAGCCCTGAGAATGACAACCCAGAGTTAACGGAGGACTTGGCAGAGCAAGAAGGAAAGGGCAATGATCAGAATACAGGCTAAATGTGGAGTCTTCCGTCTCCTTCCATTTGGCTCTGCAAGGTCAGAGGTTGATACAAGAGGATTGTACAACATCAACTAAGAGTGGTCTGTCTCTACTTTCTGACAGCTTCTGTGCATTTGGCACCACTGTGCTCACTTGCTATAAATCATTGATGCTTAACCTCGCTGCAGCCTTCTCCACACTCCTTCCATTTGTTCTTAACATGTGTCCTTATGCCTCTGGTTTAAAACCATTTGAGGGGTTAGATATTAAAATTATACATAGAGCATAAATGTACAAGAAAGGTTTTACTATACCTTATTTTTATGTTTGTTTTCAAAGTGGTCCTTAGAATACATTCAACATTTTCAAACTCAGTATCTCTTGTTTATTTTTTATTAACATATTTTGCTGGGTCAATCATTCCTCTGTTAGAAATTTTGTATATGACTTTGGAAAAATGAGACACCTTTGTTGAAATAGACTTGTGTGTGTCATCACTCACACGTGAGCGGTTCCAGGTCTTTGCTTAATGTGCAAAGTGACAATAATTCTGTCTGGCACCTAGGTCTGCAGCTCTGTCTTCACAATTGTGACAAAGGATGAAACCTGAGCACATCAGACATTCTCTAACTTGAATATAATTTTCTTCACTTGTAAAAACTGGCTCTTCCTTCATCCTTTCTATCACAAAATATTGCTGAGCTCTTGCATTGTGTCAGGCATTGTACTAGATGCTAATATTTGAGACACAACCATGTAAAAGCTTGCATTTAATGTGCTTCTCTGTCACATCCTTATCAGGAAAGATTCTAACCCTCAATTTTTTTTTCTACACTGAGATCGCCAGGGTGAAAAACATTGATGGGAAGGATAATTATAATATTGCAAATGAATATAACTTCAGGCTGAGTGTCAGCGAAATGGCAGAATAGAACTCTTCTGTGCTCATCTCCCTATACAAACATCAATTTGAACAACCGTCCATGTACAAAAATACCTTCATAAATGATAAGGAAACTCAGTGATAGATTGTAGCACATGAATGTAGCACAGAAATACGAAAAGATTCGCTGAGGAGAGTAGGAAGCAGGACAGGGCGATGAACCAGATGGGTACCCAGAGTGAAAACCAACATGCCAGGAGTGGAATGGCTACTGTTCCCCAAAGTAAAAGTTTCATCTCCCTCATTTTGGACATTATTTTACTCTTAGCACCACTCACAAAGCCACTAGCTGACAGATCATGTTCCAACAATACAATGGCTCATGTACATCACCCATGTCAGTCCTCCCCCAGGCAGTACAGTGTGGAGATGACCCTGAATGGGAGAAGGGGAAGTATGTGAGCCCCAGACTTTGCATCAGACCCCAAAATTGAGCCTTCCCCAGTCTAATACAGCACTGGTAGGTTCCCAGAGCCCCACACTCCAGTCCAGTATCTGCAGGCTGAGCTTCCAGGTGCATTCAGATGTCAGGCGAGATCCTACAGCCCCAGGCTCCAAGCATGTTCAGTGAACCATTGACCCCGGGCTACAGATCAGCCCCAGTTCTGGTTCGGCCAAGTGACCCAAGGCTTCAGGCTGCCCCAGCATGAGGCCTACCCCACAGGCTCTCTCTAGGCCCACTCTCAGTGCCAAGCTGATCCCCATGATCCCAGGCTTCAGGGCAACCCCAACACCAGGCCAGGCCCTGCAACTCCAGGTTCTAGGCTCATTTGACGTTCCAGACCAGCCCAGAGCCAAGTCAGCCCACACAGCATCGACCTTCAGGCCCACTCCAGCACTAGGTTAGTACCTAAAGACCTCTGGTACCAGGTCAGCATCTGTAGACATAGGTTCCAGGCCTGCCCACTGCTAGGCTGGTCCCTGTGGCTCCACCCTCCTGAATGGCCCCTCTGGCTCCTGCTCAAGCAGACCTAGGATTTTGACCTGTTCCATCCTACCCAGGGGCCAGGCTTACTCCAGTAGACCCTAACACTGGGCCCGACCAAGGACTCAGGCTCCAGACTGGATCTCATTGCCCCAGAACCCAGACCAGTTTTAACTGACCTAGGATCCAGGCTGGCCCCTACAAACTCAGGCGTTATTTAAGCTCCTGTGGCTTTGAACTCCAGGACAGTACCTGTGATCTCAGATTGTAGATCAGCACTGGTAGACTCAAGCTCCATGTCTGTTCCAGCACGAGGCCAGTCCCAAGCTCCATGCCAGTCTCAGGCTCTGGTATATCCAGGATCTAGTCCTTCTCCGACAGAACTAAGGTCCAGACCCAGCCCTGTGGACCCTGTTGCCAGACTGGCCTCTAAAGACTGAAGTTCCAGGATTACATCTGCAGACTCAGGCTCTAGGCTAGCTCGTATGGATCCAGAACCCTGGTCCACCCCTTAAAACCTGGCCTTAAAGCCCGTTCCAGTGCACTTAGTCTCCAGGCCGATCCCAGTACCTAGCTAGCTCCTGAATACTTAGGCTCAAGGACCCACCCAGTGTCATTTCAGTTCCTATGACCCCAGGCTTTAGGGTGGTCTCAGCAGACCCAGGCTCCAGTGCCATCTCTGTAGATCAAATCAACAGGTCTAGCTCAGTGAATTCAGGCTCCAGGTGTAACCCCACAAACCCAGGCTCACGTACCCCTGACCCAGGCACTAGACGAGTCTACCCAAGGACTCTTAACAGCAAGCCTCCCCATAGACGATTCCAGGTGGCCTGCCCAGGATTTCTGGACAGGCAGACCGTTTTTGGGATTTCCCAGAACAAAAGCCAGTCTCCAAAGATTGAAATAAATCTCTACTTTTTCAAATGTTTAGACACCAATGCACAGCCACAATGATCAGAACAATCAGAGAAACGTAACACCAACAAAGGAATAACAAAGCACCAAAGCCACCCCTAAAGAAATGGGGATTTATGAACTGTCTGACAAATAATTCAAACTGTTTCTAAGAAAGCTCTGCAAAACTCAAGAAAATACAGAGAAACAATTTAACAAAGGCAAGAAAACAATAAATAATCAAATTAATAAATTTAACAGATTGAGATTATTTTGAAAAATCAAACAGACATTTTGCAGATGAAAAATACAATAAAGGAAATGAAAAATGTGACAGAGATTGTCAACAGCAGAATTGATCAAGCAGAAGGAAGAATCTGTGAACTCAAAGATAAGTTATTTGAAAATACACAGAGAAGAAGGAAAAAATAGAATGAAAAAGAGTAAAAAAAACTTATGGGATTTATGGAAAAATGATAAGAGCCAGTGTTTGCATTATAAGAGCTTGAAAGGAGAAAAAAGAGACACAAAACAATAAAACTTAAAGAAATAATAACAGAATACTTTCCAAACATGGAGATGATAGGAAGGTCAAAGGTCTCCAGTAAGATGTAACCCAAACAAGGCTGTACCAAGACATATGATCAAACTGTCAAAAATCAAAGACAAAAAGTATTCTGTATTAAAGAAGAGAAATGAAGCATGTCACGTATAAAGGAGTTACAACAAGGCTAGCAGAAACTAGCCTTGGTTAAAAGTGAAATCTTACAGGTTTCATGTCTCAGATGAAGCGTTTTAGGCCAGGAGAAAGTGGGATATTAGATTAAATTGCCAAAGGAAAAAAAAAAAGCCTATCAAGAATTTTGTAACTGGAAAAGGCTGTCCTTCTGAAACAGAGAGAATTTCTCAGACGAACAAAAGCTGAAGGAGTTCATCACCACCAGATCTGTCTTACGAGAAATGTTAAAGAGAGTTCTCCCAGTTAAAAGAAAATGGCACTACATAGTAACATGAAAACATATAAAAGAATAAAACTACCTGGTAAAAATACACAAGCAAATTCAAAATACTCTAATACTGTAATAGTACTGTGTAAGTCAAATATATTTAAGATAATATGTTAGGAGACAAAACTATTAATAGCTACTGTAACTTTAAAGAAATATACAATGTAAAAAACTGTAAATTGTGAAATCGAAAACATAAAATGTTAGGGAAGGTGAAGTAAAAATCTTGTTTTTTTTAAATGCAATCAAATTTAAGTAGCTATCAACTTAAAATGGCCTGTTATAACTACAAGATGTTTCATGTAAGTCTCATAACTACAGAGCGAAAAGTTACAGTAGATACAAAAAAAAAAAAGGAAGGAATTAAGGCAAAACACTAGAGGAAATCACCTAATTATAAAGAAAGAAAAGGATCTACAAAATATCCAGAAAACCTATGACAAAATAGCAGTAGTAAGTACTTACATAGCAGTAATTAACGTGAATGCAAATGTTACAAATGCTTTGTCACTTCACAAGTGAAGGTTGTTTCTATGTTTTCTACAAGTCTGTCTTTAAGGGAAAAAAATAAACCAGTAATCAAATAATCACTTTATCCAGCCTCTTTAACCCACTTAGAATTTCCTAACAATGTGAAATAACTTCACTGCCCATCGTTAGGTTTATGCTGGTTTTATCTAATAAATATTTGTTATATTTAAATATGTGAGTGTAAATGCTATGCATGCTTATTTCCAAATTATCAAGTAAACTATTGTTTCTGCTGTAAAGAAAGAGATTTTCATTTTTCACATTTGAAATATATATATATATATATGAGTAATTATCTAGCTACATGAAAATCACCTCACCTCTTAATGCAATAGAAAAGCAGTGCTCTCTATCAATTTATTAACAAAAGAAATCAAATCAACGATAACTGAGAAAACGTCCTCCCCTGAAGTTGACCACGTTCACTGTGGTAAGCAAAGCATCCTTTGATTATGACGAATGGTTTTTGCAGCCTTTTCATGACTGGGAAACATACAATCTGTAATGAAGCTGTGAGGTGCTTCTTTCTTAGAAAGCAATTCTGGGATTTACCCAAGCTTAGCAAGGGCATCATTGGTGTAGATCCATCCATATGCGACAACGTGTTTTTATGCTTTTAGCAGAAGTCTTTGATAAGCTTGAATACATCACTGTCTTTTCTTTTTGGATGCAAAGGTTCATAACACAAGCCTTTGTCTCTGATCACTTTCTCTTGTATGAAGTACACAAACACTGACAGCTGAATGCAGTGATCAGCTGTCATTGTCTCATCAAGTTGAATACCCAAGCACAAGGGACAAATCTTGATGTATTCGATAACCTGCTGCAAGTGATGCTTGTTAGTTTTATTAATTCTAACACATCATTCCATTTGACAGTAAAACATTGGGAAGTTGTTTTGTTTTTTTAAATGTACAACCTACAATACTTTTTAAAAATATTATCAATGTTTTAACTATAGTAAAACTTTCCCCTACACCACTCCTACTCATATATATAAAACTATATTTATGTAACTATATATAACTCATATATATAAAAAACTATATATATAACTCATATATATGTGTGTATATATATAATGTTTTACTAGTGCATATTCTTATGCTTGGATGAAAATAACCCATTTCAAGCTGGCATAAAAAAAGAATAACTTTATAAGCTCATGTAATTGAAAGTCCAGATGTGAGTATGATTTCAGACTTGGCTGGATCCAAGGACTCTTCCATGTATTTAAGATATGGCTTTTATTCATCATTTTTATACTCTGTTGTTCTCCATATTTTTGTTTTCAGTATAAAAATATTTTCTACATATTTTTATCTCCCCACGACCTAGTAGCTGAAGATATATATCCTCTGATTTTTAAGATTCACAGAAAATTGTGTCTTCCTCTAAAATTCAGAAAAAATGGTAGAGTTTAGCCTTGGAGACTCAATGGCTCAGAATGACTCAGTCTGGGCTATCTCACTATTCCTAAATAAAACTCTGTGGCCTGGTTGGCCAAGCCTGGTCACATACTCAATTCTTGACATTAAGCTTGGAGTCAGCTTCGCCAAACCAGAAAGACTAAAGAAGATGTCTCCAGATTCAGGGTACTCTTACTGAGCACATAGGATCACCAAATATCATATTATAATTATAATACAAATGTAATATTATTCTTATACTTCCACCTCTCTAATGACCAGTTCGCAAGTGCTCTCAGTATTTTACTGCCATATCAAGATCTGGTAGATTTCACTGTGTGGAGATCATATCCAACTCCATTTCCAAATCATATTTCAGGCAGCATGTATAGCTTGAGATTGACATTTTAAAATAATCTGTTCCACAGTGCACATTAAAGACATTGAGCTTCTACCACACAAACATAGCTTTGTGTTAAACTCACTGTATAGGCATTACCTCATGAATTTTGTGCTAATGTCCCAGGAGGTTGACACCATTATTTCTATTATTATTTTCATATGATGACATTGGGTCTTAACAGAGGTAAGTAGATTACCAAGATCACCCATTCATATAAGGGAGCTTGGTTTAGAGGTGCTGGTCCCCAGCACCTGTGATTTGGAACGCTTCAAATACCTCTTCCATTACAAAGCAGAAACTCTAAGATAGGGAATCTTCTACAGGTGATTTAAATAAACAACCAGGTGACCTGAAAGACATTATTTAGTGCAGCGATTCTTTGATTTATGAGAGAGTAAGGTGGAATGCATGGTTTGTATCCGTGAGTGTCCAGCAGAAATTGATGTGCAAGTAAGTGAGAAATGCATGGTTTTGGTATGTATCTATCTATATGTCCATATTTATATTTCTATTTTCAATAATGTTTCATTTAATTATATAGGTTCTACACACTGAAAAATGTATTCAGAATAATACAGAATGAAAGAACAAAAAAATCACACATTTCTCCAATGAGATGCAAATTTTATTGACTTTGGTGCTCTTCCCTTTAAGCTTTTTTCCACTGAATGTTTTCCTTTTCCATAGCTGAGATCATATTATGTATATATTTTGGAAACACATTTTTAATATTATAACATGAATAATTCCCCATGCTACTAAAAATGCTACACAAACATCACTACTAATGTTTAAATTTTCACCATGCAGTCTTACCACGATTTAATTAACTATGCCCCTGTTTTTGAACATTGAGGACAGACATATTTTTCAAGCTACATTTGCATAAAACATGAGAACTATCTATATTGACATAGGGTTTGTTGGAAAGGAAACAGGGTAATATACACTTAACATGACCAGGCGAAAAAAGATATTGGACAAGATACAACAAAAAATTTTTCTTCTAGTTATTCATTATATTTATATTGATATTAATATTATTACCAATAATAACACTTACGTAAGTGCCTACTATGTGCCAGGCATGCTGCATTATTTAATTTAGTCATGCAAAAGACTCGTGAGGTAGGTTTCATAGAAGAGGACACTGAAGCATAAGAGATGTAAACAAAGCTCGTATCACTAGTGACTGAGTCAGGATTTGAATCTGAATATGTCTGCCTAAAATATTCTTGCATTTTCACAAAATCTGGTGGCCATACTACTTTGGTCTGCCCATGATTCTCACTCTGGGGTCAGGTGGACCCCCTGACAGCCATAGCAAAGGTAAGTTTCTTGGTTAGATTACAAAAAATACACAGATGCTAATAAAAAACAAACAAAACAAATAAACAAAACACACACACACACACAAAGAAAACCTTTTTTTTAAAAATAAGGAATGCAGCTAAATTTCATATGACAAGTTTAGTCCAAGCCAATTGTGGTGATCCCATTCCCTCTGCCAGTGATCTAATTCTGGCAAATAAATTTTGAGAAGAAACAGGGCTGGAATTCTGGGAAACATTTCTTCATTTCTTCATGATAAAGAGAACCATTAAGCAATGATCCTTCTTTTTCCTCTTAACTTTTTTGTCTGGGCGTAACACCTGGAACTGCTGCAAAGTCCTTGTTCCTGGGTTAAACATGAAGTTAGCACAAAGAATGTCAATGTGGAGGCATCATACAAATGTGAGTCATTAAAGATCTGTCACATTATCCTACCTCTGGACTTGATGTTATAGGAGATAATGAATTTCCTTATTGGTTCAGTCTGCTTTGAGTAAGGTCATCTGTTACTTGCTGCTAAAGGCATTCTATCTGACTTCAAGAGGAAGTAGCCTCTGACTCTTAACTCAATCTATCAATCATTGCATTGCACTTATTAAGTGCGTAATGATTTTGACCACATTTCTACATATATCATCTAAAGAGAAATGCATAACTTACCCCTGATGGTTTTTGGACAAACATCATTATTCCATTTAAATAATGGAAATCTAAAACTTACGAAAACCAAATAACTTGAAGAAAGTGGCTTGAATAAGTATCTGTGTCAGAATTTCAGCAACAGTACCCTGGCACCCTGATGTTGGACATCCAGCCTCCAAAC
>NW_012116699.1:2397755-2488622 GCF_000951035.1 Colobus angolensis palliatus | reverse complement strand
AGTTTTTTGTATTTTTTAGTAGAGACGGGGTTTCACCATGTTAGCCAGGATGGTCTCGATCTCCTGACCTCGTGATCCGCCCGTCTCGGCCTCCCAGAGTGCTGGGATTACAGGCTTGAGCCACCACGCCCGGCCCATTTCTGTTGTTTTTAAGCCATTTGGTCAATAATATTTTTGTTACAGCAGTCCAAGCTGACTAGGATGCCTACCCTAATGGATGAAAAGAGAACTGCTATAGCAAAGCAGTATTGTTCACCATGCAACCCTCTTTATTTCAGCCTCTTTCATAGTAAAGTTAAGGTCATGTGGCCAGTCTGGCCAATGGGCTATGAGCAAAATTGGTATGAATTATTCTTGGCCCAAGGTAGTCAGGAAAGGATGTAATTTCTTTATGGCTTCTTAGACTTTTTCCATTATTTTCATGGCTGGAAGTGAAGAGCCCCACAATACCAGAGTTGCTGGAATGAAGCAGCCAAGGCCCAGCCTAGATGTCCCAATTGATGATGGATGAGAGTGTTAAACCTCCATCCTGTACAGGATGGAACACCAAGAGCCCCAAACCTAAGTACAAGTTAACATTAGTATGAAATTAAATCTGACATGTTCAGCCTCTGAAATTTTGGGTGTTTGTGTTACTGCAGGACATATATCCCATTTGAACTAATTCAGCGGCTAGAAGATCAATAGCTGGTTGGTTTAACCAGTACCTAAGGAGAGGTTTTGTTTAACTTTTGAGTACCTAGTAGACCATTTCAACATACAACATCTTTCTAGGTTTTCAGCTTCTACTTTAAAGTCCTCGGATACAAAGTGCTGGTGCTTTTTAAAGTTCTTTCTTTACTTTGTTTTACATGGGTGAATAGTTGCTTTATTTATTATGCAGTTGGTGGTGGTTATGGAGAATTTTTCTTCACTATGCTTCAGATTTATAGAGCTGGGCTGCCCTTTTATTAGGCAATATATTCAGTTTGGCATTCTTAGGTGCCTAGAGAATTTGGCATAGATATACTTTTATCATAAATAAATTCTCATAATGATTATTATTAGCATACCCTGTTGTTTATCAACCCCTAGAGCAAAAAAAAAAAAAAAATGCATATGTAGTTTTGAGTGCCTAAGTCTTTTGGTCTTTCAGTAGAATAAAGAACGGCATAAATATTCCTGAGGCTTGGTGAATATACTGGCCAAAAAATTGCATGAACTACTAAAATTACAAATAGAGCACTGCTGCTGGTATCCTTGAAACTAAGGTTTCCCTACTGTACAATGGATTTAACACACATGAATTTCCCTATTATACCTCCAGGGCATAGCCACAATTTACTTGAATCTTGAAAGCATCAAATCCCAATGACTGCTCCTGGGAAAAAGAGAAAAGCTCCATCTTTCACCCCTAACATTGCAGAGCCTGTGGAAACATTGGCAGTCACCTAGTTGGAACTTCATAAATTACAATAAAAAAAAAAAGAGCCAAGAGAATCAGAAATAATTGTCAAAAGGTGACAAAAATAGTTAGGATCTAGCCCAATATTTTTCGCTATTTTATGTCTTCTTCTAGATCTCAAAAAAAAAGAAACAGGACCACATCATGCGTCCTTCCCCCGCTTCCTAAAGCAACAGTCATCTGGCTCCGTATCTTGGGCTTAATATGAAAATATAATCTTTCAGGCTGGGCATGATCTCCATGTATCAATTAATACTACCATTTGCGCTGGGTGCGGTGGCTCATGCCAATCCCAGCACGTTGGGAGGCCAAGGCGGGCGGATCACGAGGTCAGGAGTTTGAGACCAGCCTGGCCAATATGGTGAAACCCAGTCTCTACTAAAACTACAAAAATCAGCTGGGTGTGGTGGCACACACCTATCGTCCCAACTACTTGGGAAGCTGAGGCAGAAGAATCGTTTGAACCCAGGAGGCGGAGGTTACAGTGAACCGAGAAAGCACCACTGCACTCCAGCCTGTGCAAGAGAGTGAGACTCCATCTCAAAAAAAAAAAAAAAAATTAAAAAATACTACTATTTGTTGAACACCTGCCCAGTGGTCAAAACTAAACTACAGGTTTTGTTTGTTTGTTTGTTTTTAATTCTCATAACAATCCCATGAGATGGAGGTCACCATTTTAGAAGGTTCAGAAAAATTAAGTGATTAGTCCTGAGTACATGGAGAGGAAGAGATAAAGACAGAATCCAGAGTCAGATCCTTTCTCTCCAGTGGTCCTATGTAACACTGTCCTCAGGAACAAAGTAAAGCATCATTATCCCCATTTTTCAGAAAGACAGCTGAGTCAAAAAATGTTAAGCAAATCATTTAAAATATCACATTAACTCAGTGACTGAGCTAGAACCAAGTATGCAAAAATTTCCATTGATCGGAGATTATTTTTTGCTCGTAGCTAACCCATTGTTCTCTGTGTTGAATTTAGTGGCATATGAAGTGAGGAATGGAATGCGTATGGTCAAAAATACATTTTGTTCTCCTTTTAAACATTTGTTTTCTGGATAAAATGAAGTGTTTATATAGTATGTGTATCTCACCACTTAGAATGTATCCAAGAGTTTTTTTATTATTATTATTTTTATAAGGATAGAGAAGAGGTCGTCTGGCACACGACAGCACTCATTGAGGCTTTGCTATTGTCTATGGAAAGAGGGCTGTAACCACAAGAGCCAGGCAAGATCCAGACATGGAGGAATTCAGAAAGTTGCCCTGAGACCTCATGCCTTGTGATCTGTCTCACAGGAATCTATAAGCATCACCTCTTCAGCAGAACACCTGTGTCCTCCTAAATTATTTATTTCAGAGCCCACTTATTTCTGGGATAAAGGTGATCAGCCCACAGTCATAGAATTTAGATAATGAATGATCTTAAAAAGTAGCAGGTATGCTATCTCATTTTGCAGATGAGAAAGCTACAATTTCAGAGAGGTGCAGTAGCTTATTGAAGGCCGTGCAAGGCGATTTGTGACAAAGTATAAACTAGACAAAAGGTTATCACGAGGCTCATATCATGGCCAGCTGAATGACTGAAAACCTGGATATATACTCTATAAACAATGTCATGGTGCCGTGGAGCAAAGAAAGTTGAACTGCAGAAAAAAAAAGAAGAGTGTGATGGTAACTCTAAGCCAAAGGCAGAGGAAGAGAAAAAAAAGGTAATTTTAAAAAAATTACTCCGTATTCAGTTAGCCAGCATGTATTAGTCACCTCCTCTGTGGGAAAGGATAACCGTATGCTCAGGGCAGCCAGGGGACAAAGTGATTACACTGACCCTGTCTTTAAGGAACTTACGTTTTCTTAGGGGAGCATCCACCTAGTCACAAAGGTTGGAAGAGCAGTACACATACATTGGTTTAGAGAATCAGAGAAAGAACAGATGTCAGAGATGATCAATCATTGCCAGCCTACTCAACTGCAAGGAAATCTGCTCATAATTTCAGGGAAGGTCTTCTGGTGTTAGAGTTCCTGCAATTCCTCCAGCTTGGGAAGGCACACTAAAAAATATAGCGCAGCTGGTTAAAAAAAAAAAAAAAAAAAGAGTGTTATGCCTTCACTTCACCACTCTCCATCCACACATCTTCCTCAGACTCTCTTTGCATATTCTTTTTCCATTCAAGCCTGCCTTATGAGTTCACCATAACTTAATTTCACATTTATTGATGTCTACTCTCTGTCTGCTGACCACAGAAGAGGCTATTTTATGTACATCTCATCAACTGCTTACCACATAGTAGACACATGATGTAACTAACTCCATTTACATATGGGAAAATGGGTATAGAGACTTTAAGCTGTTTGCCAAAAGTCACACAGCTAGAATGCATTGGAGCCTGGATTGCAGTCTTAAAAACAAAGCTCCAACTATGAAGGAAAAGAAAATGATCAATTGAACTACAATAAAATAAAAAATGTACACGCATAAAATACATAATTAAATCTATCTATAAACTTATCCAAATGATAAATTTAAATATAGCTTAAACATTTACCTTAACATCTTAATTATAGCTTAAACGTCATCTATATATGTATTTACCTAGATGAGACAGTCGCGCACACACACACACACACACACACACACACACACAAATACAGAGAGAGAAAATTTACATATTAAATTATATTTATTTATTTCCATACATGATTACTGGATACTGGAGACATGAGGACATTATTCTCTCACAAAGTCCTGCCACATAAGGCAAGTCAATTTCCCCTTCTTGGGCTTCAGAGAAAAACAAAAGCTGATTAAAATGAAGAAATATGCAATGAATTAAATTAAATATGTATATGTCAGCTTCAAAAATTTCTGGTTGCAAATTCCAGGTTCAATATCTTACTAGCTTCTGAAGAAGTGACTTCATCACTCTGTAACAGTATTGTCATCTGCAAAATAGGAAAACAATATCTTACATGGCTGTGTAAACATTAAACAAAATTGTGTATTTTAAATACTCAGTACATTTCTGTTTAGAAAAAAAAAAAAAAAACTGTGCTATTCCCTCACTGCCACACATAAAAATAATCAATACAGAAGCCTTCTGTTAACAAATGGGGGATGAGGAGGGGTTCTTGTCACCACCGCAGTTACTTCTGCAGCAAGCACCAACTGGGTGTCTTCCAGTTCAATTCTCATATTGTCTACCTGGAGAGAGTGTCAGATCTCACAAATTGAGGCCTCAGTCTCAAGACATTCCCCCTGTTTAGACACCAGTCCCAAGCCCAGGTCTCTGGAACTTCTGAATGACAGGCTTCAAGTTGGGGTTCCCACAACCCCCTCTTTGGGTTTAATTTGCTAGAGAGGCTCACAGAACACTTACCAATTTGTTATGAAGTATATGACAAAGGATACAGCTGAAGAAATGTTTAGGGTATGGTATGGCAAGAGGGGTACAGAGCTTCCATGCCCTCCCTGGGCACACCACCCTCCAGGAACCTCCATGTGTTTAGCGATCCAGAAGCTCTCGAGCCCCGTCTTCTCAGGTTTTTATGTAGGCTTCATTATATAGGCATGGTCAACAACCATATAGAGATGGCACTGGACAAAAATCATGTGATCGAAACCCAGCCAGGCCTGCTAGAATTTTCTTGGCCTCTCTGTGTAGCGTTCCTTCCTCTAGTGTATGGAGTAAGATCCTCTCTGGAATGAGCATCTTTTGACCCAAAGTTGGATTAGAGACCTACCTTGGGCTGGTGGAAGGAGGACAGGAGAAAGTCAGAAAGAGAGATTCCATTTCCTGATGCCTGCTTCTGAGGCCTAGAAGCACCCTCACGTTATAACAAGGGCCATGGGAGTTATGAGCTTCCTTTTGGACATGAATTTAGGAAAGGACAGAGCATATAAGAGTTTTGTAAAAGTAAAAGCCTCACTCACCACCAGTGAGAGAAGAAAGCAAAAAATTCAACTACATCAGGGATGATAACCAGTTGCATATGTGCTGACTACCTAAAGAAATTCGTGTAAGTGATTGAGAAAACCTAAAGTAAATTAAAATCTAAAATAAATTGAAATGTTGTCCCTGATTTTGATGAGCTTGGAGAGTTGACAATGGCACCTCCTTAGAGAGTGGGTATCCCTTTAAAGGCCCACTTCCACAGAGATTTCTTGACCTCCCTGAAAAGATGAAGTCTTCTTGTTAAAGGAATTTGAAGAATCCCATAGTTCTCCTTCACACTGTCCATTTTCTAAGACCCTGGACTTCACTCTGAGATCATCTGTCATCTCAGATAGTATGCAATCATTCTGAAAGGTCTCTGCTTTCTGTCTCTATCACTGAATGGTAAGTCATATGGGGCCAGAGACTTATCTCTCTTGTTCAACATTTGCCCTCATCTTGCCCATGACAGCACCTGGCACAAGTGGCAAATAAAATAAGGTGAAAATAGCATGAGAGTGATCATTAGGGAATGAAAGGAAGGGGAAAGAGAGAAATGTGGGAGAAGGAGGGATGCTGGGGTTTCATGCTAATCTAAATCCACGTTTAGACCTTTTCCTTTCATTGCACCAGTTTCCGTCCTTCTCTTCTATTTTCCTCAATTTTTAAACTTTTGTTTGTTTGAGATAGAGTCTTTCTCTGTTGCCCAGACTGGAGAGCACTGGTGAGATCACATCTCACTGCAGCCTTGATCTCCCAGGCTGAAGAGGTCCTCTCAAGTAGCTGGGAGTACAGGTGTGCACCACCACACCCAGCTAATTTTTGTGTTTTTGGTAGAGATGGGGTTTTACCATGTTACCCAGGGTAGTATCAAACTCCTGAGCTCAAGCAATCTGCCTGCCTCTACCACGCAAATTGCTGGAATTATAGGTATGAGCTGCTGTGCCCAACCATTTTAAACTTTTTTAAAAAGTAATTCAGATTATTATGCAGCTAGATGTGGAGCTGGCATTTTAGAAGGTCTGGGGGAAGCTTTTTATACTGGCTGGCTTGATGCATAATTTGACTAACACATCAAACACAGGCAATGGAGAACCTGGCATACTGTAGTCATCAGCTCACTTTTATTTTTTGTTTATTTATTTTTGAGACAGGATCTCACTCTGTTGTTCAGGCTGGAATGCAGTGGTATGATCTCAGTTCACTGCAACCTCCGCCTCCCAGGTTCAAGCAATTCTACTGCCTCAGCTTCTTGAGTAGCTGGGATTATAGGTGCACACCACCACACCAGGCTAATTTTTGTATTTTTAGTAGAGACGGGGTTTCTCCATGTTTTTTGTTTTTTTTTTTTTTATTTTTTATTTTATTATACTTTAAGTTCTAGGCTACATGTGCATAACGTGCAGGTTTGTTACATATGTATACTTGTACCATGTTGGTGTGCTGCACCCATCAACTCGTCAGCACCCATCAATTCATCATTTATATCAGGTATAACTCCCCAATGCAATCCCTCCCCACCCCCCCATGATAGGCCCCGATGTGTGATGTTCCCCTTCCCGAGTCCAAGTGATCTCATTGTTCAGTTCCCACCTATGAGTGAGAACATGTGGTGTTTGGTTTTCTGTTCTTGTGATAGTTTGCTAAGAATGATGGTTTCCAGCTGCATCCATGTCCCTATGAAGGACGCAAACTCATCCTTTTTTATGGCTGCATAGTATTCCATGGTGTATATGTGCCACATTTTCTTAATCCAGTCTGCCACAGATGGACATTTGGGTTGATTCCAAGTCTTTGCTATTGTGAATAGTGCCGCAATAAACATACGTGTGCATGTGTCTTTATAGCAGCATGATTTATAATCCTTTGGGTATATACCCAGTAGTGGGATGGCTGGGTCATATGGTACATCTAGTTCTAGATCCTTGAGGAATCGCCATACTGTTTTCCATAATGGTTGAACTAGTTTACAATCCCACCAACAGTGTAAAAGTGTTCCTATTTCTCCACATCCTCTCCAACACCTGTTGTTTCCTGACTTTTTAATGATTGCCATTCTAACTGGTGTGAGATGGTATCTCATTGTGGTTTTGATTTGCATTTCTCTGGTGGCGAGTGATGATGAGCATTTTTTCATGTGTCTGTTGGCTGTATGAATGTCTTCTTTTGAGAAATGTCTGTTCATATCCTTTGCCCACTTTTTGATGCAGTTGTTTGTTTTTTTCTTGTATATTTGTTTGAGTTCTTTGTAGATTCTGGATATTAGCCCTTTGTCAGATGAGTAGATTGCAAAAATTTTCTCCCATTCTGTAGGTTTCCCCATGTTGATCAGGCTGGTCTCGAACTCCCAGCCTTAGGTGATCCACCCGCCTCAGCCTCCCAAAGTGCTGGGATTACAGGTGTGAGCCACTGCACCCAGCTCTATGATTGGCTCACTTTTAGTTGAGCCCAAATAAGGCACTGTTGGGAGAGAAAAGTGATGAGCTTGCTGACAGCTAATCTCAGTCACCTTGATGAGGTTAGCAGATTTATGATCTACAACACTGGCCGGGCGCGGTGGCTCAAGCCTGTAATCCCAACAGTTTGGGAGGCAGAGGTGGGTGGATCACAAGGTCAGGAGATCGAGACCATCCTGGCTAACACGGTGAAACCCCGACTCTACTAATAAATACAAAAAAAATTAGCCGGCCATGGTGGCGGGTGCCTGTAGTCCCAGCTACTCGGGAGGCTGAGGCAGGAGAATGGTGTAAACCCGGGAGGCAGAACTTGCAGTGAGCTGAGATCGCACCACTGCACTCCAGCCTGGGCAACAGAGCAAGACTCTGCCTCAAAAAAAAAAAAAAAAAAAGATCTACATCACCATTTCAAGGGTGAAATGGGTGCTTTTAACAGATAACACTCTTAGAACCTGAATCTGCTTCAGTCAGGGGTCACCTTAATCCTTCCCTAGATTGAGGAGTCAGTCTCCTAATGTTTGCTTTTCCCAGGCATATCTTTACAGACAATCAGAAATACACTAACTCCAATAATGAGTCCCACCCACATGACATCACTGTACACACAGCATTTTCTCTGGCACATGTTGTTGATATGGGCTGGTCTACTACCCTGTCTCAGTCATCACCCCTGGTTATCAGGCAAGTCCTCAGCATTTTCTAGACACCTGTTAGTACCCGGCACACTGCCAGAAGGAACCTCAGAAGATGAGCCATCATCCTACCCTCCCATTTTAACATAATGATTGAATTGGAGCCAGACAGGAGAAATGACTTGGCCAAGCCTCACATTGTGAACCATTATGGTAGAACTAGATCTAGAACCAGGTACCCTTGATCAAAGTTGAGAACCAGGTATGCTTGACCTGAGTCAGGTTTACCACTGGGAGAAAATTCCAACTTTTTAAAAATTTTTCTTTCTTTCTTTTTTTAAATGCATTGTAGATACTGGAACAAGCCCAAGTGGCAAGGCCGCTTCCATGGCCAAATATGCAGGTCCTCATCATACAAAGTCACTGATCCTTCTTGTACTTTTTCCCTTAGTCAACAGAAAAGGGAAGAGGCCGCTTCTCTTCTCCTGCTTTATTCATTTAAGCCCAAGCTCGGGGAAAAAAAAAGTCCTTCTCCCACCACCCCAACACACACATATGGCTTGAATTAAACTAAGACTAGAGGTCTACTAAATAACCCACTAAATACAGGGGCACACAGGATGTAGACTGTTTAATTCTATTATAGTTCATTTTAATGTAAATTTAGTGATCACTAAGGGGTACCCTAAAGGTGGTAACTCTGATCCCTGCTGCAACTGCCCTCCCTAAACATCTTGGAAAAATAAACAGAAAGAAACAAGGTCCACATTTTTCATGTCTGTTAACTTTGCCACATGTGGCAACCACCTAGGTTTCTGTAATAAGAAACTGTTATAATTAAGCCCTTTTCTCCCCCATGCCACACTGGTGCTGAGGGTCTGCAGGGAGCGATAAGAAAGTTCTGTTCTACTGAATGTTTTGATGTTGTCTTTTGAAATGCATGGCTATAGAATATAAAACCTTTTTTTATTTGGGTTGTGGGAGACTGAAATTGTATAAGCAGTCATATGTGAATTGGAAATGCAATCTTAAATGTTGAACAAAGGGTATATTTTCTCCTAATTCCAATGAAGCTGTATTTTTCTAATGGACTCCCATGATTCAAACATATATAAAGAGAGAAAAAAATACATTTAATCTTCCAGTTTGTTATAAGACCCTGGTATACAGAAGAGCTTTATAACAGTATGGGAGTTTATAATCCCCCAGCAGGAGGATTAGAAATTTGCAGTGAGAGAACTCCTTAATCTTGCACTTACATAACTACACATTTTTAAGATTTAAATTGTGCAAATAAAAAAAATGAAGATCATTTTGTTCTTTTCTAAAGGGTACTCATAGATAAATGATGACTGGTTAGCGCCTACTGAACGTTTGAAACATTTGTAGAATGTAATTTATTCATACCAAATACATCAGAAAAGTAACTCTAGTGTTAAATTACAGCATGAAGAAATTAAAAGGGAGAAGTGAGCAGTTGGGTTTAAATGGATGCTCTGAGATTTGTAGAAAATGTCAAAAGGGTTCAAATGTTCCTAATGTGAAAGTAAATATTTGGGCATATTGCAAGAAGGCTTTCTCCCAGTGTAAGATAATAAAGTTTGTCATGGGATATAGTAGAAAGAAAAAACTGTTTAGTTCATTTAATTTCCATATGCTTTATTAATAAATTATTATACCCCAAAGATGATGTTCTTACTCACTTTCTTTTTCAATTCTATCTACTTCCCCATAAAGTTTACTCTCCAGTGAATCAAACAATCTTTATTTTCCTTTTCCTTACTGATTTTTCTTCATTTAGCAGAAATTTCACTGGAGCAATAAGACACATATTCTTGGGAACTTGAGGACCAGAGGCTAATAAGGGGTCCATGGTTGATAGGATCTAGGAATACACAGACACTGCAGTCATCTAGCCCTAATTCCTTCCCATTGTTACAAGAGTTATAGGCACAAAGAAGGTAAAGACAGGCAAAATGTCAATTTACAAATTCATGACTCGAGCCTTAAACTTAGTATGCTGAGCTGGGTTAAATGGATAATTATTTTGCTATGGTTTAAGATTTTTAATGATACCTCTCTTTAAACCCTAAGTTGTATCTTGGAATTTATCACTTTAGTAAGTCTAAAATAACAACACGTTACTACAATAAGAACAAAAAGTATATACAAAATAAAACAAAACAAAAAATATACAACCGAATAATCAAATCAAACAGAAATGTTTAACCCTGAAGGGAATAACATATATGTCTATAATTCTATCCACAAGTTTACCTAATATCCATACTGCCACCTGGCAAATGTCTGGGAATTGAAACAACAAGGTCAGCATGAATTTTTCTCCAAAAAACTAAAGCAGAACATAGCTTAGCAGACTATATCTATGACTTCAGGAGCAGAAAAAAAGTTTTCTTACACAGGAAACTAAAAGGTCTAACCATATTGAAAAAAGGAAAAAGGTGAACTGGGCAACAATAAAATTTAAATGGTCTATCATAAAAAACAAAACAAAACAAAACAAACAACAAAAAAAACGCTATCTCTCTGTCTAAATGACGCAGGGAGGAAGATATATATATATGTCTTCCTCCCTGCTTCTTTTAGATATATATATTTAGCGTTATGTTAGTATTGAGGGAATCTTGTAACCACCTGATGGGTTCTTCCTGCCTGCTGCACAAAATCAACTTACAAGACCAAGGCATTGCAGTAAAGAAAGAGTTTAATTGATGTCAGGCCAGCCACACCATGTGGGAGATGGGGTTATTACTCATATTAATCTCCCCAAGAACTTGCGGATCGGAGTTTTTAAGGATAATTTGGTTTGTAGGGAGTAGGCAAGTGGGGAACGCTGATTGGTCTGGTCAGAAATGAAATTATAGGGAGTCGCAGCTGTCCTCTTGTGCTGAGTCAGTTCCTGGGCGGGGGCCACGAGACCAGATGAGCCAGTTTATCAATCTGGGTGGTGATCCATCGAGTACAGGGTCTGGAAAATATCTCTAGCACTGCTCCTAGGTTTTACAATAGTGATGTTATCCCCAGGAGCAATTTGGGGAGGTTCAGAATCTTGCAGCCTCCAGCTGTAGGATTTCTCAGCCATAATTGCTAATCTGGTGCCTAATTTGTAAGTTCTGCAAAGGCAGCGTAGCCCTCAAGCAGGAGGGGAGTTTGTTATCATCTTTGCTTCAAAGTTAGACTGTGAACTCCAAGTTTCTCCGAAAGTTAGTTCAGCCTACACCAGGGAATGAACAAGGACACCATGGAGATGAAAAGTAAGATGGAGTCAATTAGGTCAGATCCTCTTTCACTGTTATAATTTTCTCAGTTATAATTTTTGCAAAGGCGATTTCAATCTGAATAAGGGTTTGATGATATTTTCTTTAGTTCTTCACAATGTATATATCTAACAAAGAACTCTTATTCATAATATATAAAGAACTCTTTCAAATCAATAAGAAAAAGGCAAGGAATATTTTTTAGATGGGGAAAATATATAAATAAATGCTCAAATTCACTAGTAATCAGAGAAATTAAAACAAAACTATATATATCACAACCTACCCAAAACAATAGAAAAGAAGAAAGGAAGAAGAAAGGGCCTAAGGAAAGAAGGAAGAAAGAGATGAAAGGAGAATCTGAAGGAATAGACAATAGCAAGTGTTGACGAGGATTTACAGTAACTGGAACTCTTCCACACTTCTGGTAGAAATGTCATATAGTACAACCACTTTGCAAAACTGCTCATCAATAGCCTCTTCAGCTGAACTGCTCATATCCTGTTACCCAGTCATTCTACTCCAAGCTCAAGTGTACATATGCATAAGAATATTCATATGTTCACTAAAAGACGTGTACAAAATGTACATTTTCAAAAATGTTCACAGCAACACATTTTTATTTATATATTACTTATTTTATTATATTATACTTATTTATTTATTATTAGAGATGTTCTCACTCTGTTGCTTAGGCTGGAGTACAGTGACATGATCATAGCTCACTGCACCCTCAAATACCTGTACTCCAGCGATCCTCTTACCTCGGCCTCCTGAGTTGCTAGAACTACAGGCGCACATCACCAGGCCCGGCTATTTTTTTTTTTTAATTTTTTATAAAGATGATGTCTCAGTATGTTGCCCAGACTCTCCTGGAACTTCTGTCCTCAAGTCGTCCTCTCACCTCAGACTCCCAAAGTGCTGGGATTAGAGGCGTGAACCACTGCACCCAGCCAGCAACATGTTTTTTTTAGTAGTAAAAAGCTGAAAACAATCTAAATGTCCATCAGTACTGAAATAAATAAATTATGACACAGTCACACAATTTTTGAACTGCAATATAATATTGAGAATGAAGGAACACTAGCTATACAATGCAAGATGAATGAATCTTACAAAGATAAAATTAAGCAAAATCAATTCAACACAAAAGAGTAGATACAGTGTGATGTATTTATATAAAGCTTAGAAATTAGCAGAACTAATCTATGGTACTAGAAATCTGGGTAGAAGTGAGCAGGAAGGGTGTTGATTGGAAGAGGTGGTAAAAGGGAAGTTTTAGGGAGAAAGAATGCTGGTAATTTTGTATGATTATTATTGATGGTAATAACTAGGTTGGGCTCATTTTATAAACATTTATTGGCTTTTATGATTTATGAAATTTTGTGCATATACTTTATAGTCCATTAAAATTTATCTGAAAAATAAAATTAAATGCTGGTGAAAAAAAAAAAAAGACCTTTTTCACCAATAAGAGTATTTCTCAAATTTAAGTATGTCGATGAATGATTTTATAAAAAGGAAAATATTTCTATTTAAGTAAAGGTCAAAGGACTCAATTTGTCAATAGACACCAGTGTGAATGACAGTTAATTTAAGAAACTACAATCTTAGTATTTAAACCTGTTTTCAATTAATGTAACCACAGCAAATGAGAAGTTTAATCATTCTAAATTATAAAATGTATTTCTTGAATTATGACTATTTGTTTTAATCTTACTAGTTTTTTTGTCTACAGTTTGAAGAAGCACTTAATGTAGCAATCTGGATAGGCTAGGATACACTATGGAAAACTAAATCTGAAGACCTTAAAATAACAAGGTTTGTTTCTTACTCAGAGCTTCATGTCCATCCTGGGTCATCGGAGGACTCAACTCTGTATCATCCTATTGTAGGATCTAGGTTTATGGAGAGGCCACCAGTTTTGCTGGTCACTATGGCCAGATAGAGAGTGTAGTAAATGATTCACTACGTTTTAATGTTTTGCCTTAAAAGTGACACCCATCAGCACCATTCACATTGTAGTACTCAAAACAAGTCCAATGGCCATACCCAGCACCGGTGAGGAAAAGAACTACAATTCTGTCCTCTGCCTGGAAGTAAACTTCAATTACTGAGAGACTCAGTGATGTAGAACCCATCAATTTGTTCTCACATCTATAAGCCTAATCAGAGTGGTTTAACAGTGGTGTGATCAAATAATACTGGGAACAGGTCCCAGATACATGCGGGGTAATTGTACTTGTTTCACCTACCACTAAAGTCTCAATGCTTGGCAGAATGCCTGACGCACGCCCTGTGCTCCTTGAATGCTTGCTGAATGTATGCAGACAGTTGGCAAAATCAATTCAATGGAAAGGGTATAAATATCTCTTACACAAAGATACAAAAAAAATATATCCTTCAAAAAGACTGAAAAATTATCTATTAGAGAGGGGATAAAAGCAAAAAGCAAAATGGAAGACCAAAGGGGTGTCATAAATAAAGACAGAAAAGTAGAGAAATACACAGTGGCCAAATGCAAATGACTACAATGGCCCAAATATGTATTGTAAATGAGCAAAATGGCCCAAAGATAAGATAATAGAGAGATGTACGGACTGTGGAAAACAGAAGACTTTCCTCTTCTCAGTTCAGTCATTTCTCAGTTCCAGCAAATTATTGTCATCCAGGAACCCACTGTTCCAGATCTTTCAGTTTTTGTTTGTTTGTTTGTTTGTTTGTTTTGAGACATAATCGCCCAGGCTGGAGTGCAGAGGCCTGATCTCTGTTCACTGCAAGCTCCACCTCCCAGGTTCACGCCATTCTCCTGCCTCAGGCCTCAGCCTCCCAAGTACCTGGGACTACAGGTGCCCGCCACCATGCCCGGCTAATTTTTTGTATTTTTGGTGGACACAGGGTTTCACCATATTAGCCAGGATGGTCTCAATCTCCTGACCTCCTGATTCGCCCGCCTCGGTCTCCCAAAGTGCTGGGATTACAGGTGTAAGCCACCTCGCCCGGCCATCCAGATCTTTCAGTTCTTTAGAGTGTTTACAAAGTTCTAGTTTTTTAAGTAAAATATCTCAATTTTCAAACATGAAATAAGCCACACAAAACAGTTTTGCTCACCAGATTTCCACTCTGGGCTGTTGATGGATAATGACCTCACTCTCATTATACAAGTGAAATAATAGGGAACAGTGACCGAGGAAAGTAGTGATCCCACTGGCGTTAGAGGCTGAAATCTGGTTGCAGAGGACTTGTTTTTTGAAAAATCTTCAACATTTTCATCTGAATTTTGCAGAAAGGTCAATAAAATTCAATGCAACTTGAAAACTTACATAAAGTTATATTTTAATGGTTCTAAAATTTACCCTGGATTCGAAAGTTCCCAAACAGTCATTGTGTCCTGCCCCAAGACAAAGATTGTTCTCTCAGTTCACATTGCTGATTTTGTGGGATAATAGTTCATGGGCATTGACAATAAAAAAATGGAACATGCACCATGAGTGTTTTGCTGTTTCTGCTATTGTTGAAATACTCAAGACTATTTGACTTTCATCATCATCAAATATTCATTGTGCAAATATAATGCAAAAGTTTCAGTCCAAATGAAGCAGATACAGTAAGGTCAAAAATGTTCCCATAACCTAAACATTTTAGAACCAAGTTAAAAAAAATTCTCTCATTAAGTATTTAATTTAATTATTTTTCAGTGCTTAGGGCTAATAGAGCCTGAACACATAGTTCTCCTTAATTTCATTAGCAGGCATTTATGAGTCCCTGCTGTGGGTGGATATGGAAGAAATATAAACTTCAGGGTATCTTTCTTTCTTCTTAAGATGAAATGCAAAACAATTCATTGTAATTTTCCGGGTCAAAATAGAGTAATCTTTTGAGGCTGCTTCTGGGAAGCATTCATCACATTCCCCGTTCAACAAAAGGAGGCATTAGTCCAAATTTCTGCAACTAAAATCCATCCAGGGGACACACTTTGATTTGAACACATCCTCAAGTGTTTCTGGGATATTAACTCCTCAATTCTAAAGAGAGCTTCAAAGCGGTCACTTAAGCCTACATTTAGAATTTATTTCCATTGGTTCTTATTCTTATCCATTTTCCCTAATGGCTGCAGGTATTGAAAACATAAGGATTTAGTCAGAAAAGAGGAAAAGTTTGTAGTCTTCTTTTACACTACTCATATAGCCATTATAAATTGTGCGTTCCTATTGAATTGCACACATCTAGGGTTTTGCTTGATTGAAAAATTTATTGTGACTATGAATGGAGGGCTCAATCTTTGTTTTTCATCCCCAACTTATAACACCCTCAAAAGCTTGCGAGGTATTTAGCTAGGGAGAGGTAAATTCCATTTCCTGTGGGTTTTCTGTAGAAATCCCTTTTTGGATTGTACAGATGAACCTCACTCTGAAAAACAAGAAGAAATGATGGATACTTATCCCAAATGACATGGTAGACCCTGAAGTAATGAACATTTACTCAATTCAACAGCTTACTCACATCCAGATTTTCCACGCACAGGTTCAGTGGGTTAGTGAGCATGAATAGATCTACTCCACACATAAGAAGTTAAAAAAGAAGAGGCAACTGAAGAATGGACTTTTCCAAAAAATTCCTGCCTCTTCTGTCCTTGTAGAGGGTAGAAATATGAGGACAATGTCCCTAACATTTGTCTTATTTTGCCCCCAGTTCATTTAGGCTCTGGCATTAGACTGAATGGGAGGAAAATCCAGCTTCATCATGTATTAATTTAAGTGACATTGTGTGAGTCACTTAATCTAACTGCACCTTGATTTCATCAGTAGAAAGGGGTTATAATAATACCTACCTTGTAGGACTATGGTATGAACCAAGAAAATGTCCGTTAAGTGCATCATATAGTACTTTGTACAAAATAAGAGTTTAATAACTGCTGTTACTATTATCAGTGTTTCAACCTGAGAATTTCTGTGAATATTTGTCTTTTTTTCTAGATTTATTCAAGAAATATAAGCTTGTTTATCCCAAATTTCAAATATTCCCACAACTAAAGGTGGCTCTTGCAGGCCCTTCTGTTTTGATAGGTCTTCGGACGTTGCTTCACTAAGGTGCTTTGGGAAACACACACACACTTGCGCGCGCGCGCACACACACACACACACACACACATGCAGCAGCCAGCAGCAACAGCAAGCTCATGGTTCTTTCTATTTCCAGCCATTTATGCATCTATTATGCAAACGTGTATTGCATATGATGGCTGTGTAGTCTATCTCAAGATTGCCTTACCTATAATCTCTAAGAGGTAACTTTTGTGTGTCTCAGATGCATGTTTTGCATGTGTGGAGGGAGGTGGTAAGGGCATATAATTTTTAAGATTGTTCACTTTCAGGGGGGATTACTTTAAAGCAAAGTTAAGGGGGTGGTGTGAAGGCTTTTGAAAGTGTGCCCTCAGGGTGGCTCCCCAGGCTCAGGGTAGGAAGCCACTGCAAACAACCACCTTTCACAAACATCACTCTCTCTACTCCACAGTCCTGGCTGCCAGGTCATTGCTCCTGCTTTTGGCTACTAGCCTGGTCCCGCTTTGGCCAGTCGTCTCTAGTAGTTTGATGGAGTTGCCTTTTCCTGGGGCTTCACTCCTGTGACACCTGATTGACAACTGATTTATTCCTGAGATTTTGACTGGCAACCCATTCCCAAGTTTAGCTTTAAGTGCTTCTCTAGGAAGCATGAGCGCTCACCCCAGCCCCACTTATCCACAAGGGCTGTTTTCTCTTTATAGAATTAATTGCAATTCAGGGACCACATTGCAGTTATTGATCTCTAGATCTGTGTGAAATTCCTTCACCAGACAGCAAGAAGTTTGATTTCTCCTTTGTCTTTGCCTCTCTTTCCTTGTGTACATTTTCCTAGACCAATATAGGTTTCTAATTAAAGGAATCATATTATTCCATAGTTCCCAGCTTACTGGATGCAGCAGCCTCCTCTGGAGCTCATGCCTAGAAGGCGTTTAGCTGAGTCTAGTTAGTGTCTCCACAGTAAATTGATCACTTTCTGCCAATGTTCATTTTCCATAACCCACTTGTATTGAGGGTTGATCTATTTTAAAAATGTGAAATGATGATCATTTAACAGCTGTTGTGAAAACCATTTACAAAGAACTGTTTTTAGTTCTTTTCACTAAAGCAGAGCTCCCTGATAGGATCCCTTCTAGTCATCTCTCTGAACCTTGATATATCAACAAGCCCTGGTATTGATTAACCCACTGGCACATAACAGGCAGCACAGCATAAAACAAACAAACGCGAAAAACATCATGGGATACATGGGCAAGCAGATCTGGATTCAAGTGCCTATTTTCGGCTCCTTGCAACTTGTAGGAACTGAATCAAGTATCATAACCTCCGAGTGTCTCACATTACTCATTCACACATTTGGGATATTGTCTACATTGAGGGATTACATTGAATAGTAAATTATATCAAATACACACATATCATTAAATTATATTGTGTATGTGTGGGATCCTGTTCCCAGTAAATACCTGATCAAAAGAATAACTATCATCTTTATTCTTCACTGTGAAAAAAGGAACATTTTCTTGGGACAAAAGTTAATGTGAACTTAAGTTTAAGGCTGGTGTTAAAAAATAAAAAGGCCAGGCACGGTGGCTTACACTTGTAATCCCAGCACTTCGGGAGGCCGAGTTGGGTGGATCACCTGAGGTCAGGAGTTCAAGACCAGCCTGGCCAACATGGCAAAACCCCATCTCTACTAAAACTACAGAAATTAATCCCAGCTACTCAGGAGGCTAAGGCAGAAGAATGGCTTGAACCTGGGAGGTGGAGGTTGCAGTGAGCCAAGATCACACCATTGCACTCCAGCCTGGGCAACAGAGCAAGATTCTGTCTCAAAAAAAAAAAAAAAAAAAAAATATATATATATATATATATAAAAAACACACACACACACACACACACACACACACACAATGGATATACAGAGGAAAATAACTTCAAAATTCTTTAGACTAATAAATATAAGCTCAACTCCTAAAATGTCCACCAAACTCAAGACTGCCTAGGTGCATCAAGTGGAATCTTTAGTGCCTATGAAATTGACTTCAATTCATGCTGTCTCTTGAATGTATGCATCCAAATCAGAAAGAAATCAGCCCTAGACCTTAGCTTCCTCCCTATACTCCCTCACTGCTATTTATGTAAGAGTCTATGAGCTGCAGTGCTTGAAATTACAGCCCTGAAAATTTGGGCTAGATCTTGTTGGTCTCTGTAATGTTGCTTCCAATCTCCTGCCCCTGACCAACTCCATGGGGCTATACCAAGGCTCCCACTTAAGTTTACCTCCAGCCCCACCAATGTCTTAATGTACTCTATCGCTCACCCTCAGACAGGGAACTAAAAGTAGCCGCTGGCTTCAACTGCTTGCTTGAAAAGGAAAAACAAAATTGAGAGAGAGAACAGAAATGATGACAGTTCCCTCTTCCATCCAGGTCTATACCAAATACCTTCTCCAAGGGTAACGCCTGATTCAATTAGGCTCACCTGATTACATCATCCAAGTTGCCCAAAGGGTCTGCATATGTAGCCGGGCTCCTGCCCAGCTTCTACTCTCTCCCACTTGATGTCCCTCCATGCTCCAGCATCTTCTCCTGTCAAATGTGAGAGCCCAATTCATTGCGTTTCAGGCAAGTGGCAAAAGAGGCTTTCTGACAAGAGCTTATTAGAGGCAGCTCTGGTGAGACTCTGCCGTTCAGAAAACCGCAATAACTGACAGACTGGCTTTCAAGTTAGACACTTTGCACACACATTCCAAAGCATCTGTACACTTCAGATTGTGTGTCACTCAGGGGACTACCATGTAAAAGTCTCCATGTATCCTGATGTTTTAGGCCCAAAGTGACTGTGCCCAAACTATCTTAGTCTCTTTTTATCCTTCCGTCACCTGCAGCCACATCAAATTTTCTTGCCTACCTAACCTAGGCATTGTTAACTCCACAAAATAGCTACCATGATTTTATTGTTTACAATTTCTTAAGTGCCCCAAAGTCTTTCTTCCCTTCATTTGTGCAGTTATGCAATACATCAACATCAGTCTAAAATCGCATCTACTGCTAAAGGTTTTCCCTAAATTTTGTATTTTTTAAGTTATTATTTGTTTGCTTATTTATTTATTTAATGAAATGGAGTCTCACTCTGTCGCCCAGACTGGAGTGCTGTGGTGCAGTCCAGACTCACTGCAACCCCCACCTCCCGGGTTCAAACGATTCGCCTGTCTCAGCCTCCTGAGTAGCTGGGATTACAGGTGCCCACCACCATGCCTGGCTAATTTTGTATTTTTTGTAGAAATGGGGTTTCACCATGTTAGCCAGGCTTTTCTGGATCTCCTGACCTCAGATGATCTGCCCACCTGAGTCTCCCAAAGTGCTGGGATGTATTTATTTATTTTTTAAATAAAACCTGAAGCCCTGTATCTGTTCATTTCCTATAACAATACATATTTTAATATATATTATATTTAATATTTTATAATTATATAACATATAACTATTACTTAATATGTTTATATTTAGTATATTAATAAATATATTAAATATATGTGACTATTGTATGCAGAATATATTATACATATCTGAAATGTAGATTGATAAATATATAAAATACTATGTTTAATATATATTTGATGGTAATAAAAATGATGATGATGGTGACTATAATAATAATGATCATTTAGGTGCTTGTTTTATTTTCAATATTAAAAGGTGAAGTTCTTGGAGAATGAACTGAGTATATTTTAATGGTTTTTTCCTCTTCAGCATGTAGAATGGCATATAATAGGTGCTCAACAATACTGATTGAATTGGATTGAGTAATGCATAGATAAAACTTGAAGCAATCCATGCTCTTGGTGTATTTGGTTTTGAAACTTTAGAGTTGTTTTCATCGCAAAGACTTTTCTTTAGACCTTTTCTTTATCTTTCAAAAATGATTTTATCTTTGGAAACTACCAAGGTAAGGGTAATTGAAGGCTTGCAAATGCAAAAGATACAGGCTTTACATTTTGAACAATTTCTTTGCATCAATTTTCTTGTATTATTTTATGACTAGGATCTCTTATCTAAGCCAAAGCTAAGAGTGTATAAAGCACAGTTTATTCATAGGTATTTTGAATCCCATTTGACATTCAGAATTCTGATTATTTCTATTGTATCTAGCACACTATTTTTTTTCTTTAAAAAAGTAAAATAAATGTAGCAAGAAGCCCTCCTTAAAAAAAAAAAAAAAAGCGGATGGTGGATATCTAATAATAATGATTGTGGCCGTTAAGATGCTCATTGTGCTACCTCATTGGAACTTCCTTGAATTTTGATCCCTGGAAAATTAAAGTACAGGGAGTCAGGGACAGTGGGTTATTATTTCTCTGTGCACCACTGCATCTCGTTTCCCAATGAAGGCGGAATGAACTAGGAGCCAACCATGGCATCACAGGGAAGTAGAGAAGGAAGAGTGGCTGTGGAAATAGTCATGATATGAATCGCATGGGGCACAATTTCAATAGTAGGAAAAAATAGTGCACCTGTAAATCTTCTCCAGTCCTCAAAGTGCAGCAGTGTTTTCATGTGTATGTGAGTTTTGTTGTTGGTGGTGGTGTGTTCAGTCTACAGGGCCTTGAAGAAAATATAGTAAAAAATGCTTTCTGGGATCTCATATGCTGATGACTCAAAGTGCTGCATTTATTTTTTTAATTATTTTTGGAATAGATATTCAGAGATTTTGGGGAGGGAGGTAGATCTGCTTGTTCTGAAGCCGTTGGAAAGGGATGGTTATTCTCACCCAGCCTCTCTTCTTCTACCATACTTCTCAGGGGTACCTACTATATCTGGAGCCAAAATAGAGAAGTACCCACCAATCAAGTGCCATGTTTGGTCATCTTACTTAGAGGAATAACTATCTAAGCAGCTCAACCAATCCAGATGTGGCATATCCAATTTGGCTTTTTCAGGCTAGATTGTGATATATTCATAACAGTGAAATAACATACAATATTTGTATAACATTTGTTCTACTCAACTATTTGGTAATGTGACCTGGGATGCACCTTGGTGTTCCTGTGTTTCTCAGTAGTTTGGAATTGCGTCTATGAGATTCAGACACACGGTTCTCAACTAAGATTGATTTTCCACCCAAGAGACTTTAGAGTATGCCTGGAAATATTTCTGACTCTCACATGTTGGAGGATTCTTTGGCATCTAGTAGTTAGTGCCAGGGAGACTGGTAAAAATACTTAAGTGTGTAGGACATGCCCTCACTACAAAATTATCTGATCCAAAATGTCGATAGTACCCAGTAGGAAAACCAGTGCTACCACCCTTCTTCCCAAGTGATGGTCTGTGTACTGGCAGCATCGGCATCATCTGGAAGCTTATTAGAAACGTGCTGTCTCATCTTGCCCCCAAAATTGAATCGGAGTCTTGGAGTAAGGCTCCAGTGGATTCATATGCTCATTATAGTTTGAGAAGCAGTAGGTTGGAGTGGTTTTTATCTACTCTTACTAAGTCACAAAGTTGCCTGAGTAGCTCTCAAATAAAAATAAAAATTAACCACACTTTGCCATAACCCTGGAGATTATGCTTTACTTCTCTGGGATGGTGATCCTGGCAGCAATAGTTTCTAAAAGCTTTTTAAGTTATCTTAATATGACACCAGGGTCTATACCCATTGATCTGAAGTAGCTCAGAGTGGGGTGAATGTGTTTAGAATGAACAGCTGTCGTGGTATGCTGAGGAGAGTCTGGCTTATGTCTCTTGTACTGGTATATTATAGCACCACTTTTTACCCTCAAATGTGTTCTGATCTTGGAGCAAGCAATAAGTTATTTAAAAAATGCTAATTACAAAAGATTAAGATAAATTGAAATTTATTAAAACTAAGAACTTCTGCTTCTCAAAAGATACCACTAAAATTTAGAAAAGACACCCCATAGGATATAAGTAAGGTATTTTAGTGCGTATATGTATATATATATATGTATATATATATATAAAACAAATAATTTGTGTACACTAAATACACCAGTATTCACAAACTCATAAAACTTATTTTAAAACTATAAAAAGAAACTCTAACAAATCAAGAAGAAAAAGACCAGACAACCTATTAGGCAAAAGACCTGGACATTCATTTCATAAAAGACACTCTGCAAATGGCTAGCCAACATACCAAAAAAAAAAAAAACACTTCAACTTTATATTTGAGGAAATGAAAATTTAAACCACAATAAGCTATTAATAAAAATTGGCCAGGCACGGTGGCTCACAGCTGTAATCCCAGCACTTTGGGAGGCCGAGGAGGGCAGATCACGAGATTAGGAGATCGAGACCATCCTGGCTAACACGGTGAAACCCCATCTCTACTAAAAATACAAAAAATTAGCCGGGTGTTGTGGCAGGTGCCTGTAGTCCCAGCTACTCGGGAGGCTGAGGCAGGAGAATGGCGTGAACCCAGGAGGCAGAGTTTGCAAGTGAGGTGAGATCAGGCCACTGCACTCCAGCCTGGGCAACAGAGCGAGAATCTGTCTCAAAAAAAAAAAAAATTAAAAATTAAAAAATTTTTAAAAAGTCAGTCACAGTTGCTAAATGCTAAATACTGGTGATACCAAGTATCGGTGAGGTAAGTGAAATTCTTTCCTTGCCTTGAAAATAGAAGAACAAATTGATACAACTTTGAAAATATTAGGAGTAGTTTTGTACCAAATTTCAACGTATACATGAGTATGCCCATGATCAATACTACTACTTAGGCATACACCCAAAGGAAACACTCACTTATGTTCATCAAAATGCATGCATTAAATTTCCCATACTAACATTAGTCATCATAGTCCAATGTTAGAAACTACCCAGATGCCCGACAGTAGAATGAATATATAAATTAACTGGGATACATTCATGACGTAAAATATTATACAGCAACAAGTGTGAATGATCTTCAATTGATCACATGATACATCTCTCAAACATAATACTGAAGGAAACTAGCCAGATACAATAGCACATAACAATAAATGCATTTATATAAAATATAAAAATCTGCAAAACTAACACATGCTACTAAAAATTTGAACAGTGGTCACCCTTGAGGAAGACCAAGCTGAAACAGAGTGTGAAGCGGAGTCTCGTTGTTCTTAACATTCTTTCTGCCGCTGGACTTTGGTATCATTAATGTGTTTGTTTTCTTACATGCATTGAATTGTATACTTAGGTGCATTCTTGAATATGTATCGTATACTTGTTTTATATTTTAAGTTTCCCATTTTGGATAACAACATTCATGATCACCCTATTCTGATGAAATGATCTCACGTCAATAGTACATGGCTTGAAGAGCAATCATCCAAAGTCTACGAGGGCAGCACTCCCTCTATTAAGCCTGAAGAATTCAGAGAGAACTGTAGGGCAATTTCACAATGACCCTTTTTAGTATAGCCATTCTTAACCTTGACTGCACTTTGGCATCATGTGGAGAGTCTCTCAAACTCCTGACAATTAAATCAGTAACTTTTAAAGTTCTCCAGGTGAAGCCCATGTTCGAAGGGCTGGGAATCACTACATTCACCCCCACCTCCCTGAGACTATATGGACTTGCCACGTCACACTGTTATTATGACAGTATTTACTGCAATTATCTGGACATTCTTAGTTCCCTTAGAACAGTCATTAACTTATCTGCTGTCTCAATAAGCATGCATTATTTACTAGGTACTGTGTTAGCTGCTAGGTGCTAGGCTATATAAAAATAGATTGTAAACCTCAGGGGGCAAAGACCATGTCTTTTTAGTTCTATGCTATGCTATCAATGTCAAGCACTGGTGTATATAACAGTCTTGAGAGGAACTGTGAATAACATTCAGGAAAAACAAGAATGAAGGAAGTATTTTACATAAAAGAAACAGCAATGTGAAGGTATAGAGCGATTCCTCATCATTAAAGTGAAATGACCATCTCCTAATCCCAGGTCTTTAGAAGACTCAACAGTTTCAAAAACGGAAGATGCAACTCCAATAATAAGAAGAAATGTTGTTATAAACACAGCTGGATTTTGCTTTTCTTCTTTCTCTCATTTTATCATCAGTGTTCTAAACAGTGCCTATAGGTGGTCAGTAAATATTTTTGAATAAATTAATAATTGGACAAGTGAATGAAAATATTCTTTCAATAAAGAAAGGATGAATTAACATTTATTGAATAGGAAATATACTCCATCCACATCCTAGGTACCCCATGTTTTTATGCTATTTAATAGTCATGGCACAATATAAATGGTAGGCATCATTATCTTCATCTCAAAGCTTACATAAAATCCAAGGTACAGGGAATGCAAGAAATGTGCAAGGTCGCAAGCCTATTTGAAAGAACCCAGATTCACAGTCTGATCGGTTGCAATTTGGTGTCCCTGCTCTGATCATCCCACTCCACAGAGCAGTGGGACCATGATGAGCCTGGCATGTGATCCATCCAGATACATCTGGCCCTGCTCCCCTCTGGGCCAAGTGCCTTCCCCATATACCTACTTCCTTAACACCAAATCTTGCTTTCCTCGTGTCATTCATATTTATAATTTGGCATCAAATTATCTTGTTAACACCGTGATGATTAAGATATGATAGAGGGACCACTATGGAATCAGACGTGTTTACAGGCCAACTAAGTGGCAGTCTCCCTCTTCCCAACCCTAAAGTTTTATTTGGGTCTCCTGAGGAGGAAAAAATAAATTTTGAGAATGATCATTTGTTTTGGAAAAGTAAGCTAAGAAACTGACAGGAGAAAAACGAACAGGAAACTTCCTGGCCTTTGCTGGATTGTCCTGCTCCCTCCCTTCACCTTCTCCATCTTCATTCTCTTCCCCTCCTTCCTCTTCTTCTTTCCCGTTCCCTGAACCCTCTCCTATCTCATTAGCATTTCTCATCTGACCAGAATCTAGATAATATTGCAGGAACCATGGCCCTCATAAGTCACTTCTGTCTAGCACGAGAAGTGATGAGCTACAGAGTATTTATGGGGATTTTCAACTTTTCATTGGATAGAGATTTAAAGTTCTCACTTAGAGTTGTGGGTTCAATCCATTGTGAGGATGGCTTTTGTTCTATTTTCTGCTTTTCTTAATTTCTCTGTTAGTGTGGGCTTCCCAGAGAAATGGAAATAATAGGAAAGAGAGAGAGACAGAGAGAGAAAGAGAGATTCACACACATCTATAAGCACACGCACACACATACACATGATGGGACTTCAAAAATTCATGGAAAATGTATATTATGAAAAAAACTTTGCATAAATTTCAATATTTTTGCACCTAAATAAACTCATACTAGTTTGTTATAACATACTTGAATAGGATCTACTTTGAGGCACTGAGAAGGATAGGAGAGCAGTTTGAGAAGAGCCCCTGTCAAAGCGATATGTATTCTGTTAATATTGAAGCAAGAACAAACATCAGATTCATGGCGAAACTTGGCGGTAGAAGTATGGTGAAATCTTGATGCTTTACAAAACGTTTATGGGAACAATGCCCCAAATAAATTAGCAATTTCAGTTAACAAATCAATAACTCATTTTATAAAAGAATCAAATTATGTTGATGATGAAGCCCGCAATGGCAGACCATCCACATCAATTTGCAAGAAAAAAAATTGTCTTGTTTATGCCCTAATTGAAAAGAATTGATGATTAACATCACAAACAGCAGCCAACACCATAGACATCTCAATTGATTCAGCATACATAATTCTGATGGAAAAATTAAAGTTGAGCAAACTTTCCACCTGAGCGCCCAAACTACTGTACCCACATCAGGTGCAGACAAGAGCAGAGCTTTCAGTGTAAATTTTCAGTAAGTTTGATCAAGATCTTAAAGGATTTCTTGAGAGAATTATAATAGATGAAACATGGCTTTACTGGTATCATCCTAAAGACAAAGCACAATCAAAACAATGGCTACAAAGAGGCAGAAGTCATTTGGTCAAGACTTGTTGCCAAATATCATGGCAACAGTTTTTAGGATGCTCAAGGCATTTTGCTTGTCGACTTTCTGGAGGGCCATAAGCCATGATATCATCTGCTTATGAAGAAAATGTTTTGAAAACGTTAACCAAATGTTTAGCAGGAAGATGACCATAAAATTCTCCCCCAGAGAGTCCACAATAAAGCTCTAGCTTTGTCCTGTCATCAAACAATGGCAATTTTGCAAGAGTGTCAATGGGAAATTACTAGGCATTCATCTTACAGTCCTGATTTTTCTCCTTCTAACATCTTTTTGTTCTTAATCTCAAATCATCTGTAAAGGACACTTATTTTTCTTCAGTTAATAATATAAAAACGACTACATTAACATGATCAAATTCCTAGGACTCTCAGTTCTTTAGGGATGGACTACACAACTGGTGTCATTGCTTACAAAAGTGTCTTGAAATTGATGGAGCTTAGGTTGAGAAATAAAGTTTGTATTTTTTATCTTTATCTTTTAATTCCATTTCCCATGAACCTTTTAAAGTCCTCATGTGTGTCTGCATATGTGGGTGTATATATACATATATATATAGAGAGAGAGGGTGGGAGATTTACTTATAAGGAATTGGCTCATGCATTACAGAGGCCGAGAAATCCTAAGATCTGGAGTCAGCAAGTTGGAGACCCAGAAGAACCAATGGTAGAATTCTAGTCCAAGTCCAAATGCAAAGGCAGAGGAGCACTTATGTCCCAACTCAAAGACAATCAGGCAGAGAGGAAGAAGTTTTTCTTACTCAGCCTTCTTTTCTATTAGACCTTCAACATACTGGTTAAGTCCCACTCACCCTGGGGAGGAAAATCAGCTTCACTTACTCTACCAACCCAAAGTTAATCTCACGTAGAAATATCTGCAGACACATCCAAGAATAATTTATTATTAGAAAATGTCTTTATTTTATCCTTGTTTTGGTAAGCTATTTTGATTTTTTAAATTGACAAGTAATAATTGTGCATACTCATGGGGTACGTAGTGATAGTTCAGTACATATAATATATAGTGACCAGATCAGAGTAATTAGCATATCCATCATCTCAAACGTTTCTCATCTCTTTGTGTTGGAATCAGAAATAATTTTCAATTAAATATGGCCCCGTCAAGTTGACATATAAAATTAACTAACACAATTTCCATTTTAGCAGTTTAAGCATTGTTTTCTGTAATAATCTAATCTTTTTTCTGATGAGTTTGTTCAGTGACTTCAGCCATATTTTTTTTTTTCTGTAGATCTCAGAGCCCAGAGTCCCCTCTTCACGCAAGTGTGTACGCACATCCACAATTTTGGACTATCATTGAGATAGATCTGCACACTTTTACTCCTTTAGCTCTGACTTATTTCAGGCCTGAAAGTAAATGTAGTTCCCTTCCCTTGGTATCTGTTAGAACAGCAATTTCCAAAGTGTGTTCAGAGCATGATAGGTTCTATGGTAGGCAGGTAATAACATGTTAGGTAAATCATTGCTGAAGAGAGGGATAAAAGGGAAATAATCTGTGAAAGAGCTGCATGTCTAAATTGTTGAGAAGCACTGAATATTATACCCTTCTCTTGAATTTTTATGATTTATTTTATTTTGATAATGCATATTACATAGTAAGGGCTCTGAAAGGTATTTGTTCATTTCTTCAGTGTGTATCTATTGAGTGTCTACCATGCTTAAGGCACTGTTTTAAGCACAGGGAATAGTTATTTATGAAATATTTCTCACTCTCATGAAGCTTGCATTTTAGTTAGAGGAAACAAAATAAATGAATAAAGATAAGTAAAGCAGGCAAGGAACTAAAGCATTGAGGATTATGCTATTTCATAAGGGCATTCAGAGAAACAATCTTTGAAAGACGGATATTTGAGCAGAGCCTAAATGAAGAGAGAGTGCAGGACACATGAATATATAGAAGAGCAATGCAACAGTCCTGAAAGGGGAGCATAGTTCAGACATTTCAAAATGAGCACAGGCTGAGTGACTAGAGTTACCTAGGAAGAGAGGTGGGAGATGATACCACTGCATTAGTAAGGGGCCAGGTCATCTATTTTAGAAGCCAGGATGATGATATCAGAATTAATTATGTGCAAGAGAACAAGTTGTTGGAAGGTTCTGGAAAAGGAGAGTTACATAATCTGGCTAATGGTCTAGAAGGATCGCTTAATGAGGCTTACACATTGTGTGGCCAGGCAAGAGTGTAAGCAAGTGACCAGCTAGGAAGTGACCCCAAGGGTCCAGACGCCACAAGACTGGGGACTGGGATAGCTTTGTAACAAATAGAGGATGTTTGGAGAAGTGAAGAGATTATAAAAGTATGTCATTCTCCAGTCAGACACTTTTTAAATTTTATCTAATCCCGAGGCTCTTGGATTTTTTGCTCATGACCTTCTCTCCAATTGGCTCTCCCCTCCATTATTTTTCAGAGTTAACAGTTTAAATTTAAGTTAGTGTTTCAGCTTCTTACTAGTAAATATCATGCAGTTAATCCTTATGTCTAGCATATTTCTATTTCATATTATCCCTCTGTGTGTCCTGTGTGTATGCAAGCATCAATAGCAGTGGTCACATAAATCAACCACTCATGGTTTTAAGTGGGTTTGTTTATCTCATTTTGTATATGAAAATTGTCAGTGTGTGCACTTCCTAATAGGGATTTAAGGCCTCAGGGTCAGGGACAACACTATCCTTCTGCCTTCTGCCCAGTGTAAGCCTCAGTGTGTGTTCAACTTTCAGATACCTGCATACCTCTGTCACTTCCTTTATGAAGGCCTTCTTAAACACACAGGAAGTTGAAGATGCTCCCATCTGGGTACCTTCAGAGAAGCCTCAGTGTATCTTTGATCTGGCCCCAACACTCTCCATCACTATGCCATTAATGTGTGTACAAACCTTTCCTACTGCACCATAGGCTTCTTAAAGCAGGGATTGGGCATAGCTGTCATTGCATCAGCAAAATCTCTTACCATGAACGGCACCAAGTAGTTACAAACAAATGCCTGATGAGTGACTGGAAAATTTTTTTATTATTATTTATTGGTCTAAGAAATATTAATTTATTGTGTTTTTTTTTGTTTAAAATATTTGTTGGCACTTTGCAGATGCCACTTCTACTGATGTCACCACTGCCAGTGATGGTCAACTCCACCTTGCTCTTTGACATTGTAGGCAATGGTGAGCACTTGGGACATGTCTCCTTCCAACTGTTTGCAAAGTTCCAAAGACAACAGAAGATGTTCATTTTATGAGCACTGGACAGAAAGGATTTGGCTATAAGGGTTCCTGTTTTCACAGAATTATTCCAGGGTTTATATGCCAGAGTGGTGACTTCACATGTCATGATGACACTGGTACAAGTCCAACTACAGGGAGAAGTTTGATGATGAGAACTCCATCCTGAAGTATACAAGACCTGGCTCCTTGTCCATGGCAAATACTGGACACTATACAAATGGTTTCCAGTTTTTCATCTGCACTACCAAGACTGTGTGGTTGGATGGCAAGAGAGCAGTCTTTGGCAAGACAAAAGAGGGCTTGAATATCTTGGAAGCCATGGCGTACTTTGCATTCTGGAATGAGAAAACCAGAAAGAAGACCACGATTGATGACTGTGGACAACTTCAATAAATTTCACTTATGTTTTGTTTTAACTACCAGACTAATTTTTCTATAGCCAAGAGAACATTCCTCCACCCCATTTGCTCACAATATCCTATAATCTTCGTGTTCTTGCTGAAGTTCTTTGGGTTCCACGTTTTCCTTAGTCTGCTCTACCTCTAGCTGGATTGCAGAGTTAAGTTTATGATTATGAAATAAAAACTATATAACAACAAAAGAAAAGTAATATTTACTGAATGCTTACTAATCCAAGAAAATGATGCCAAATACACACACACACACACACACACACACACACATACACACACATGCACACACACTCTTACATTCTTAGATTTATATAGGAAGATATAAATTAGATATAGATACAGATATAGATATGTATGTAGATACAAATGGCTATGGTTTGGATATGATTCTTTTAACCCCATTAAGCCTCATGTGGAAACTTGATCCCTGATATTGGAGATGGGAACTGGTATTAGGCGTTTGGACCATGAGGGTAGGTTTCTCATGGATGGATTGGTGTCATTCTACTAAGAGTGAGTCAGTTGTCACTCTTAGTTTCCCATAACTGGTTGTTGAAAAGACCCTGGCACTTCCTATTCTTTCTGTCTTGCTTCCTTCTTCTCACCATATGATGCCTGCTCGCCTTCTCCTTCCACCATGAGTAGAACTTTCCTGCAGCCCTCCCCAGGTGCAGACTCTAGCACCATGCAATTTGTACAGCCTGCGGAGCTATGAGCCAAATAAAATATCTTTTTTATGAACTATTCAGCCTCAAGTATTCTTTTATAGCAACACAAACTAAGGCACAGATATATACATACACACACATATATATAATACATTGTATGTGTATATATGTATATATATATAAATGTGTGTGTGTGTATATATATATATTCATCTGTTGGAAGAGATGATTAAGTCTATAGAGTTTTACAAGGTATGATGCATAGCATTATCCAACTGATCATGATACCACGCTTTTCATTTAGTTCCTTCATGCCAATGTATTTCTATCAATTACCTTATTTTTTCTCATGGCTTTTTTTCCCCCACAGACACTGCTATATTTAGAAGTTTCTATTTTACTTCATTAAAAACTACAAAACCAATCTATGTCATATACCAAAAGATTTGAAATAACTCTATATATTTATTGAAAAATAAAGGAGGGGAATGATCATCATGAGAGCAGAGCTCAGACATGTCTTCATCAGCCTGGGAGAGAAAATGATGGAGGAGGAGGTGTAGACAGTTCTGGCGGGAAGTGAGAACAGCAATCGTTGTATCAACTTGGAGGCCTTTCTGAAGCGCACCCTAAGCATCTGAACTCTGCAGATCCAGGGGACTATGGCAGGCAGAAGCACATTCCTATGCTAGGAGGCCTCCTATTCTTTCAAAATGAAGAGATAGTTTCTTTCTTGGGAGGGTGAGGAAAACAATAAACATGTGAAAAACGTAAAGTATTCCTTAAGCATAGAATGGTTTTGGAGAACAATAATTCATTCAATGGGGATTCTTTCAAAAGTGAGCAGGAGGAAAATCTAGAAGGCAAGGAATGTTGTGGGTATTCAGATGGCAAGTAGTTCAGAATCATTGGTCTTCAAGTGCTACTGAGGATGGAAATAAATTAATGGAAAGGGTGGACCAGAGTTTGGACACTGTTCAATGAGTGCAGTGGGTGGAAATTGGTGGAGCTTAAATATCTGTTTGGACTTGGCACAAGGCTGTAATCTCAGCAGTTTGGGAGGCTGAGGCAGGAGGATCCCTTGACACCACGAGCTGGAAGCTACAGTGAGCTATGATTGGGCCACTGCACTTTAGCCTGGGTGAGGGTAAAATCTTGTCTCAAAAAAGAATCCCATTTAGTGAAATGATTGAATTTGATTTATCTAGGCTTCTCCCCAGTTTTTCCTACAGATGCTATTGACTCTGATATCAATATTTTTCTCAACCGGTGCATAGAAAAGTATCAGAAGATAAATATATTGAAAAACAGATCAGGGCATTCATCAGAGAACACTGAGACCCATGTGATTAGAGAACATAAGATCTGTCTCATAAAGATAATACACACAAAGGGCTTGATGAATTGGTACCATGATGTCTTTCAGTTGGTAGATGGGATTGAACTGAATTAAATGCTGGGAAAGGTTATTTGTGCTCCCAAATTTCTTGCACTTGCTTTATCTGAAGTTCTTGCATCATTGTAAGGAAAAAATTAATACTGATGCAAAGGACAAAAAGGGCAGCTAAAATTTGTAAGAGAATAAATCATAATTATCTTTATCATAATTATCATCAATATTCCTTTGTTCAAACAATTAAACATATCCCACATTTTTTCTCTTCAGACCTAAAAGTCAATACAACAATAGCAGTGAGCCTATGCATTTAAGGAATACATTAAATATAATAAAATGATTTATATGCAAGTTAATATCTAACAGTGACAGCTAAGCTGCTTCTGTCTTACAAGCAATACCTTTTGTGCATGGTGTTTTCAGGTTATAGTTCTCTCTCTTTTTAAAAGCAATCCTGTGAAGAAAATCTCCGTTTTATTGTGGCCAATAATTTTGGAGGACACTGTATGTTCTATTGTTTGTAGCTACCCGAAACATTCATTAAATAATTGAGGAATGGAAAAAATGCTTATCTCCATATTAACTGACATGGTTTCTTTTTCTATACGCTACACATTAATAAAAAATTGACTGCTCCTTTTGGTCTTAATATCTAGGACGCCAAGAGCTAGATTTACTGCTAAAGTCACAATATTAATTTTTGAGGATATTTTTCATTCCATTTCAATGTTATTTTTCTTTATGTCTACTATTTTATCATATGCCACTTCAAATCAGCCTTGGAAATGGATGGAATATAAATGAATATATTAGCAAGCAACAGCATAAATAAATGGGAGACGAGAGAGTGTAATATGGAAATTGTAAGATCCAAAAGGGTAATTCTTCCTCTGTAAATTATAATCAGCAAATATAACTGGTGCCTCAGAAGTAATTCATTGTCCTAAAACAATGATTTGAAAATACAAGCAGAGATTTTTGACAACTACTAAGAGGTGAGAGAAAGGCGAATGCATTAATAATGTATGTGAAGAAATGCTAGAAATTGTTAAGATGCCATAATTTACTAATATCACTGATGATGTAAAAGAAAAAGTTGGTAATGCTGCATTTTGACCAGGTGGGAAACAGACAGTGCTCAATATGGTTAAATGCAGTGAAAATTGATGCAACCATTTTGTAAGGCAATTTAGCAATATCTGTCAACATTTCACACACACATATTTTTGACCCAGCAAGCTTTTGAATGTGCACAATACATTCACTTACCTACCCAGCTGTACAAAGGTATTCATACAAAGATGTTTGTTGAAGCATTTGCTGTAATAGCAAAATTCTAAGAAATGTTTTAAGTATCCATCAATAGTGGGCCAAATAAATGATGGCACTATATATAATGGAATTTTATGCAACCAATAAAAAGAATGAAGCAGATCTTTTTGTGTACAGATGGAAATTTTTTAAAGTACTTAACTTAAAATGTTGGAGAATATATATTTACTTACTAATATATTTGTTTATAATAAACCATCATTTTTTAGTCAGATTTACAGACTATGATGATAAAGAAGAAGTAGGTCGATCAAATAGACACATAGATAGATAGGCTTATATACACAAGATACTCTTAATAGTCATGCTTCTAGGGAATGAAACTGGTGAAAAGATTCATAGAGTGACTTATTGTTTAATTCACTTCCATTCTGAAGTGTTTTAATTTTTTCCACAAATATCTATAATGATTATGATAATTGTAACAAAACTAGCTTTAGAAAAGAGCTTATAGAAAGCAAATGAACTGCAAATCATCAGAGGGAACTATACTGTATAATTTCTTCAGCAAAGTCCATGGTAGAGAGTGCTGATTCATTATGAAATTAACCAACATAGAGCTGTATATGTCTAGTATTGCTATTTCAAAATATAGGAGAAAGTATGCTTACTGTGGTCCAGATACTAGGCTTAGTATCATAAGGTAGAAAACATTTTCGAAGACTGACTCTATTTCTGTTTCTCAGAGTGAATGCCATTTTGTCAATGAAGGAGGGATGCTTGCAATGGTGCAAAGGATATCTGAGAAGAGGTGTATTTCTGAAGGAAAGAAAGAACACAGCATAATCCTGGGATAAATCTCATTGTCTTCCTTGTTAAGCCTTTTTTTCCATTGCATTCTCTACATACTCCCTGGCCCAGTCTTTCCTCCTCTTTCTACTTTCTTCCTTCCTTTCTCACCTGTGCCCCAAACCATACTTGTAAACTCTTGCAGTGTTAATTTTGCACAGGGCTTGAAATATTTAACACTTTTGTTTTTAATACATGAGAAAAATAAGATCTATAGGAAAAGAAACAACCACTTTGAACAGGTAATTGATAGACTACAGTCCTCTCTTAAATGTTTACTGACGACACATATGCATGGAGATGGGAATGTATATACACACACACACACTCACACACGTGTTGACTGGTTGAAACATGACAGTTCTCCGGTACCTGGGAATTAAAAGAAGGTGCATTATCCATCCCTACCCTTACCTCAATATCCATTTTAGGAAGGGTTAGAAATTAATTTACATTATTGAACATACCAAGGACTTTGAAAGCAGATAAATATGAACTTCAAATTCTTCACTTCTTCATCCTGGAGGTTCAGTTTTCCCAACATTAAAATGAGGATAGTAACACCAAACATGGGAACTGTTGAATTGATCAGTGAAACAGATGTTGTGTTATAGGCCTAGCTCCATTTATGCTCTTCAGATTCTTTATCTGGAAACCAAATGACCCCTGGAATGGGCTCTGGTGGTCCTTACATGAACGTAAGGCATGCATGACCCCTTTGATATTGTGAGTGTTTCTCTGCATATGAGCATCTTTTTGTCAGGGAAAAGTTCCTAACTTTTATTAGATTCTCAAAGTTGTCTGTGTTTCCTATTATTTTAAGAAAACTGTCTTAAATAGAAGGTATAATTGCTAGTGTTAATAATAATAATTACAAACACCATAACATTACTAATACTTCACTGTAAACAAATAATAATGTTATTATTATTAATATTCAATTATTTGAGCATGAGCCAAAATTGGTGGATGAATCACATTTAAATCATTGGGTGCTTTGCTATCACCAGGTAAAAAGTTCCAATTTCTTCTTATTACATTAAATCTTAAGAACCTATTTCACTCTTATCCACAAAAAGGAACTCATTTCCCCTAGAAAGGCAGGCTAATGAGGTCTGCTTAATTTATAGCTGGGTCCATTTATGTGGTTGCTTCATTAACAAAGACATCTATTTAATTCAATAGAATCCCACACATGGTACATATAGAAGACACTACTACCCCTATTCACTCCACATCCATTCATTACACTAATGGTTCTGACATACACAAACAAACCTTGTTTTACAAATTGCTTAGAGATTTGATTAAGTTGCATTATGCATTTTGTTGTAACAAGAAAGGTGATTTAAAATCATTAGTCCTAAAATTTAGTCCTGCATGTGCTTTGAAGTCAAGGGGAACAATTTGTCAGCTGGTTGATCTTTTGCTTCTAAAGCTAGTTAACTGATCAATCTAATGTCAAAGGAACAGAGATAAATGGGAGACATTTTACTACGTACAAAACGGTACATGAAGATAAATCCAACTCTCTGCTTCATTTCATCTGTAGTTATCTTTGTAGTAATTGCTTTGGAACACTCAAGGTGCTCCTTGCACATAGGGAGTGTTAGAAGCCTTTAAATCATCTGCATAGACTAGTAGCTTCTTGCTGCGAATCTTGCTTTGCTCCATTTTTTGGGAAGAGAGGGCAATAATCTCCTACTATAAATGCAAATTTGGCAACAACCAAAGGTTGAGATTCTTGACTAGTTGTTTATTACACAATCAATTCATACATTTCTGAAATTTCTTGACAAGCTTGCAAAGTAGATCCATTCCTTATTGAATTCATTTGATTTTTGCTATGACCATAATGATAAAACTAGATCTGGAGTAAAAGTTTCTTAATGAATAGATTTGGATGTAGCAGCTCTTCCAGTTATCTACTGCTCTGTGAAAAACAACCCCCTCCCCCCGTGCCAACTGTCTGGTTTAAAACAAAAGACATATATTTCATAATTTTGTAAATCAAAAATTGAAATTGAGTGACAACAGCAAAGGAAACTTAAAAAGATTTAGCCATCAAAGAACTGTAGGGTCCGCTATACCTTCAACTCACATGCCTGGTATCTTGGATGGTTGGAAAGGGAATGATTGGAAAGCTTGTCTAGTTGACTCAGCTGGGATTGTCAATCAGAGTACCTCCATTTGGCCTCTACAACAAGCAGTGTCAGACAAACTTCTTACTTGACATCTCGGGGCTCTCAGAGAGTTCCAAAAGGCCATACTGGAAGCTGAAACAGTTCTTATCAGAGTATCAGTTGCTACTAGGTTCATTTATGGACAAACCACTCAGGTCATGTCAGACTCAAGGTAAGAGAATCTAGAATCTACCTCATAGAAAAGAGAAAAACACTGTATCTATATCCTTCTTTAATCTACCACTCCAGAACATTAAGACTCTTCACAAGACCCATTATCAAATCATTCTGCTGCCATCACCTCAAGGTTTCACATGTTTTCGAATGTTCAGCAAGACAGGTCATGGTCAGGCTAAAAGAGCAGTAATTGGTTAAGTTGTATTATTCCAACAGCCTACAAAAGGGACTTGCAATTGTTTAACTCTCAGAAATCCTGCTGCTGTAGGAAAATCAATGAGTAATTTCTCACGTAAAAAAATTAGGCATTTTTTGAAAGAAGTTTATCATGGTTTATTTTTTTCCTTTGATAACCCCCTTCACCTTTTATAAACTGAGAGAATCCTTTGGAAATAACTATTTTTTCCCATGGTTCTATAAACAAAAAATTTGTTTGGGTGATTTTTACTGGTAGTTTGAAGACAATCGTTTTTCCAAAATGTTGTTTCCATTTTTATTTTATTAGACATTCAAGCCATCAGTCTGTCCATCATCCTAGGCTAAGATAAACATTATAGTGCACTGGACTTGGAATTTGCAGCACTAGACTCATATAAGCAAATGGGGATAAGTAACAAAAGTCTGATGCTTGTTAGCTTTGAACACTTGTTCTAATAATTTAAATCTCTTCAGTCCTGACTTCTTTATTTATAAAAAGGATATATAATATTGATCTTATGAATTGAATGTTGGGGTTAGATTTTCTGAGGTTACATGTGGGGAAAAAACAGCTCTTTACATTCAAACTAGCATTTATTGAGTATTATTTTTCCATTTGAATACTTTCTTATCTCCACTGCCTCCTATTTCACTATGCTTGGAGACTATCTGCAGTAAACCAACTCAATGACTCTATTTATTTATTTACTCAATAATCCAAATATGCAAACTTATATTGGTATCTACCATGGACCAGGCACTGATGTAGGTGCTGAGGATCTCCAGTAAGATGAATGTGGAGCCTGTCTCATCATCAATCATCTATCTGTCTGTCTGTCTGTCTATCTATCTATCTATCTATCTATCTATCTATCTATCTATCTATCTATCCTTGCCTATTTATCTCTCTAATGTGCTGACGTTTATGTCAAAGGAAAAATAGAGCATGGTAAGAATGAATCAAGAAGTAAGCTTTGTCTAGACTTGGGAAATTAGAAACATCTTCTTACTGAAAGTTCCGCAAACACCCATTAGAAACCAAGGAGAGAGGTTTCATTTCTTCTGGAGTAGGTTCAATGCCTATTTTTAACCCTATCAGAATTTTGTCTGGAGCATTTATCCCAGTGACAATTTTTTTTCATAAGAGCTATTTTTCATAAGACTGCCCAAAATCTTAGGAATGATCCAATTTTCCAGTAATGACTAATATATTAAGATGCTTATGAAGACTCCTCTTTCATTATGATAGTCACCCTCTCACCATTGCCTACACAATACCATCTCAACTCATTGAACTGCCTGACTTTTCACAACTAAGCCTTTAAAGTTTATTCAAAACTTCTCTCCTCACATTCACCCTGTCCACCAGCAAGATCACCCCTCCCTTTGTCTCCAGAATAAATATGGTGCTCCCACCTCTGGGAAGGTTAACAACGACAATTATATCAATTCCTAATATTTGTTGAACACTCACATCATTTGCTTGCTCTCTGGGCTACTCTGATTGATGTGAATTGCAATGGACGCTCCGATGCCATTGGGTAGCACTTCTTGTCTGCTGTACTCAACACAAAGAACTGTCCACTCTTGATATTTTTTTTGTAAAAGCCTGTATCATGTCTTCCCAGACAAACGTTCCAGTAAAGTATGAGATTTTGTCTCGTACTACTTGTTTTCACACACAATGTCTCACACAAAGCAGGCATTCGCCAAATAAATTCTTCGTCCAGCAACCCTTTATTACACAACTATTAATACTCCATGCAACCAAGGAAAGCAAATTAGAATAAATGAAACACAACCCAAGGAATCGTTTGTTGTTCATTTGAATTTCCTGATATTTTTATGTTTAACTTTAGAGGAATTTGAATGATTTAAGTCGGAGTTGCTTTTCTACAGCTGGCTGGCAGGGTAACTTTGAACAGTTTACAGAACTTTTATTTTCCTCTCTCTTAAGTGAGGGTAACAACTTGTAAAAGTGTTGTATATCTAAAATCACGAAAGTGATGTAAAGCTTTACTTTTCAAATTTTCTTGTGCTTAAAAATCATCTGGCATCTTGTAAAAAGGACTGTGGTCTAAAAGAAAGAGCCCGAGATTCTGCATTTCAGACAAGCTCCCAGAGGAGGTAAATGATGGCCCATCGGCTACAGCTTGAGTAGCAATGCTATAAAGCACCTCATATACTCACTCTGAAATGTTGTCCTCTCCTTCCTCCCTCCATCTTCCTATTGGAAAATTCCAGGAGACAGAAATGGATTTTTATTTACTCCAAACGTCCAGTCTGATGGTCTCTCAATTGTGTTCCTCATTTAAAATAGTGCGGCTCCTGCACTTTGTTTAACTCTGCTTGACAATCAATGATTTGTGATTCTGCTCTTTCCTGAACATGTTTATAAAATGACGACCTTGGGATTGGAGACTGCTGCCCAAATGCAGGGAGCAGACTTTCTACGGAAGAATTGTGAAAGGTCATTTTACCACTGTTTTTTCTTTCTTCTTGTCTTTCTTTTTGTTTTTTGCCTTGGCTTCATATGCTAATGGAATCAACAGCCCCGTTTGCTATTTTAATGTTTCTTAGAAAGCTTTATCTCAGAATTTCCTATGGTTTGTATATGCATTAATCTTCTAGGTGAATCAGAGATTTCCTGCTATAACACCATGAGATTTCTCAATAGACCCTCTTGGCTCCTTGTTGAGTCTTTTGAATGACTTTATTATAATAAAGTTGACTTGGAGCCAGAGGAGGCAGAACTCCAGTGTTGGGCTTTCTTTAGAATTTTATGGGTTTTTCTCAGAAGTTTAATGCCAGTTTAATGGAGTTTTATAACTATTAATACTCCACCACTCCAGTTGCGCTAAGAAATATGTAACTAAACAATAACTTGAAATAGGTAAATTCATGATTAAGTTGCACTAAAAACTAATGCCTCTTGGCCATAGTTCATAATTTCCAAAGGCACATCATTTAGAATGATTGGTAACTTTAGCCTTGTAACTCTTTCAAGGAGAAAGGCTGTGAGCTTAAATCACTACATTAAGCTGACAGTGAGGCTCATATTTTCTGAGCTAAAGATATATTTTTATGGCCACACAGTGGACTCTGTTTATCACTCATCATAAACCATAGGAAACCATTTTTGTTTTAAATTAGGTACTCAGGCTTTTGTCCTATAATCTGTTTCTTTATTTCCCCTTTTCACTTTTGTTGGTCCATTTTCAACAACTCCCAATCGTCTTCCATTTCCTGAAAACGGCTCATGATTTATATCTCAGCTTCTTTAAAGGTATTTCATCCTAGTTGAGGTCACCTTAATTTACACCTTAAATTACAGTTCCAGAGCCAACTTCTATGCTGCTGATATTGAGTAATCCTACTAAAGAGTCCAATTTTAAAATGAGGAACAGTCTTATCCTAAAATGCCAGGCATAAGAAGCCCATGAATTTTGCATATATCTTTAGTACTTTTACTTATTGAATTACATTTCTCCCCTCCGTTGGAGCCACTTAGTCAATTACACTTCATTCTGCTGCCTCGTCTGGTTCTAGAGGCTGTCCCTTCACAAAGAGTATAACTAAGTCAGTTTTCCCGAGACGAGGCAACAGCCTCAAATCATCTGAAAGTGAAATGACTGTGGAATTTGGGATTTAATAGTTTTTAAGCCATCTTGATTATGTTTATTAAAATAGAAGATCATGTTAGGTTAGACCTCTCTCTCTATTTCTGTCTCTCTTTCTTTCTTCTCACCTCCCTCACTGACTTTTCAGCTCACTGAGGCCCACCCTTTTATTGCCTGCTGTTATACGGTTGGATGAGAAACACACACTGGGCAGCGACCACAGCCCCATCAACTGAAAGGAATATGATGGGATCAGAAGTCATCTTGATGAAAAACTATATCTTTAATTCATGTGGAATTTTAACACATGTGCTGTGCAATCTATAAATGGCCAAATAAAAAAGTGCAAATAAAAGTAAGACTTTACTGTGACCTGGTATAATGCCTATATGGCATAGCTGAATTTCTACCCTGCCCTAACTCCACTAACCTTGAAGAAAAAGGATGCCTGTGATCAAAAGTTTTCTTTGCAACCCAGACTAGCTGAATTTCTACCCTGCTCTAACTCCCCTTATCTTGAAGAAAAAGGATGCCTGTGATCATAAGTTTCCTTTGTAACCAAACCAGTTGAAACTGGTTAAAACCAAGATAGAGGACCAAACGACGCCAAAAGACTTTAGGCTACATTACGATCCCATTTCCATGCTAAATGACACTTCCAACAGCGCCTTGACAGTTGATGTGTGCCATGACAACAACCAGAATAAGCCAGAAAAGGGCAAAAAGGAAGGCAGCACTCTGGTTCCAGGAAGTTCACCACCTCTATTAGTCCGTTTCCATGCTGCTGTTAAAGACACACCAGAGATTGGGTAATTTATAAAGTAAAAGAGATTTAATGAACTCACAGTTCCACCTGACTGGGAAGGCTTCACAATCACGGTAGAGGGCGAAAGGCACTTCTTACATGACAGCACCAAGATAGAGTCAAAGAGTCAAACAAAAGGGGTTTCCCTGTATAAAACCATCACAGACTTAATCACTACTATGAGAACAGTATGGGGAAAACTGCTCCCGTGATTCAATTATCTCCCACTGGGTCCCTCCCACAACACATGGGGATTATGGGAGCTACAATTCAAGATGAGATTTGGGTGGGGACACAGCCAAACCATATCACCACCCATTTCTGGAAAAAGATACAGACATTCTTCCTCTCACTTTTAATGTCCAACACCTTCATCAGAAAAACCCTATATTTTAACCCCTTCACTCCTCACTGGTCCAGGAGTTGATGTGTGAGCCACGCTCCTGTTTCTCAATTCCACGGTGATTGAGTAAAGCCTGCACTGCTTGACACTCACTTTCAGTTTTGTATATTGGCTTTCTGACACCAAACAGAGAGACTCCATCCTTGGGGAGACCAGTTTTGTGGGTAACAGTATACTATGTTTACAGTGATTTTTTTTTTCATAATTTCTACAACTGGTAAAAGAAGCCTTTAACACAGTATCTTCTTACACAAATGAATAAGGAAAGTAGGCCTGTTCCTGAGCATTGTAGGAGGTAAAACTCTGTGTTTTGCTCCTGATTACTTGGGAAAGGTGGATTTGGCTCTTGTCTCCTTCGTTTTCTCACTCAGCTCTGTCTGCCTTTCTTGTGCCTTTATTTGTTTACATGCCTAACTTATCTTTCTAGACATGAAATCTTCAATTGTGTAGCAATTACCCATATGAAGCTGTTGAGCATCCAAACTACGACTAGTCCAAATTGAGCTGTGGATACCAAATTTCAAAGACGTAGCACAAAACCAGAATGCAAAGTAGCTCAGTGACTCATATTAATTATGTGCTGAGAGGCTAATATGCTGGGTTATTTTTTCATTCATTGTGTGATATTGGGTTACTTAAATATTTGGGGTATAATAGGTTGATTTAAATATATTGTTAGAATTGATTTCATCTATTTCTTTTTATATAACTACATTATTTATATATAACTTTTACATTACATTTGTAAATTACGTGTATGACTTTCATCTAAAGCTTGAATTATATTTCTATTGGAGAGGGCTATTCTAGACTGTAAGCTCACAGAACAGAAACAAGTTCTTATTTCTTTTCAAATAATGGGTGAGAAGCTTAGGAGGCAGTGAATGTTTGGCTAAATCTGTAGATATATTGATTAATTGATTTACTATTTATTCTAATTTAAACTCCATTTCCAAAGAGAGTAACGTGCTTCATATTCCATACATGCATGATACTGTTTTCTGTGTCCTAGTTCAGAGAGTACCAACTTCCAACCTCTGGTATTTCTGGATAGGTTAGAGGTAGACCAAAAGATTGGTTCTGTCATCCCTAGAGATTGACAGAAGGGAGATGAGGCTGACTGGGACCCCAAGTCCATTTCTTTCCACTACAAGCAGCCTCATCCATTTAATTCAGGGTATTGTGCAAATACTATCATGTCATCTGTTTATCCCGATATGAAAATTAGAATAATGTTAAAATCTCATATGATGGAGTGGAATTTTCTCCATATTTCACAGAAACAGCTCAGGAAATTAATCTAGTCATGAAATCTGTACTGGAAACTTTCTTTTCTTTTTTTCTTTTTTCTTTAAACTATTAGAATTGGTGAGTATAAATCTGAGGGGTAACCTCACGTTAGAGTTTCATAGGTTGAGGATTAGTTGAAATCGGTGTAAAGTTTCCTTCCAAACTTCTCTGAATGTTGTAGATATAAATTGTGTTATTTCTCTGGAATATATAATTCCTCCAGCTAAACACATCCTAGACAACAGAAATACAACTTACTGGGAATTATGAGCCAGTGAAGCATTTAGAACTTTTGACATAATTTGCATGCCAAACTGATGGGGTATTATTATACTTATTTTGCAGTAGAGGCAACTGAGCTTTGAGTAACATACACAAATTCACATAGCTATTCTGTTACAGATCTGGACTTTGAATTTTGGCTTGTTTGTTCCCCTAAAGTTTTACCATATGTTGAAAATATGTTTCTTGGAGAGGGAAATAATCAAGAAAATTAATCACAGTTATAATTTATTGAGATACAAATTTGTCTTCCCTGTATTTCCCCTCCCATTGCATTTCCTTGCCTCAGGAACTTTTCTAAGACAGAAGACATTGTTAAACCCAAAGTCTATATGTAAACACTGAAGAGAAAATACTGTATGCATTGAAGGGGAGAGAGGAAAGAAAGCAGAGATTACCAAAATCACAAGGAGACAGAACCAGCCCATGACTCATTGCATCTTGGGCTTGCATGGGTTTTCTTGCTTCACTGTTGGTAAAGAGGCAGCAGAGTGCCAGACCTAAAAGTCAAACAATTACAGCAACACTGGTTTATTATTATTATTATTATTATTATTATTTTGAGACAGAGTTTCACTCTTATTGCCCAGGCTGGAGTGCAATGGCGTGATCTTGGCTCACTGCAACCTCCAACTCCTGGGTTCAAGCGATTCTTCTGCCTCAGCCTCCTGAGTAGCTGGGATTACAGGCATGCGCCACCACACCCAGCTAATTTTGTATTTTAGTAGAAACAGGGTTTCTCCATGTTGGTCAGGCTGGTCACAGACTCCTGACCCCAGGTGATCCGCCTGCCTCGAGCTCCCGCTGGGATTATAGGCATGAGCCACTGTGTCTGGCCAACAACACTGTTCTTCTAGGCAAGGACAAGAGTATGGGACTATCTCCAATGTTGGGAAATACGACTCAGCATGAATAGAAGTGAAGATAAGACAGCTAATAAGACAGCTCTGACAAAGGGACATTTTGTATCCCTCAAAAGGTTTCATGCGTTCCAGTTTTGTTTTGTTTTGTTTTGAGATGGAGTTTCGCTCTTGTTGCCCAGGTTGGAGTGCAATGGCACGATCTTGGCTTACAGGAACCTCCGCCTCCCGAATTCAAGCGATTCTCCTGCCTCAGCTTCCCGAGTAGCTGGGATTACAGGCATGCAACACCATGCCCAGCTAGTTTTGTATTTTTAGTAGAGATGGGGTTTCTCTATGTTGGTCAGGCTGGTCTCAAACTCCCAGCCTCAGGTGATCCACCTGCCTCGAGCTCCCAAAGTTCTGGGTTTTTAGGCCTGAGCCACTGTGCCCAGCCCCTGTCTTTTTTTTTCCTTTTCTTTTTCCTTTTGAGATAGGGTCTCACTTTGTCACCCAGGCTGGAGCGCAGTGATGAGATCTTGGCTCACTGTAGCCTCAACCTCCTAGGCTCAAGTGATCCTCCCAACTCCGCCTCCTGAGTAGCTAGGACTACAGGTGAATCCCACCACGCCTTGCTAATTTTTCTATTTTTTATATAGATGGGATGTTGCCACGTTGCCCAGACTGTTCTCGAACTCCTGTGCTAAAGGATCCACCTGCCTTGGCCTCCCAGAATGCTGAGATTATAGGCATGAGCCACCGCATGCAGCCCCAGTTGTCTTACTTTTAAGTTGACAAATAACAATCATATACATTTATAATGTACTACATGTTTTGAACTATGCATGTATTGTGGAATGGCTCAATCAAGCTAATTAACATATGTATTATTTCACATATTTAGTTTTAGTGATAATACTTAAGGCTTACTTTCTTAGCAATTTTCAAGAGTAGAGTGCATTGTTATTAGCTATCATGCAATAGGTCCCTTGGACTTATTTCTCCTCACTAAAATTTTGTATTTTTTGACCAACATCTCGTCAGTCTCCCCAACCCCTAGCCCCTGGTAACTGCCCTTCTATTCTCTACTTCTATGAGTTTGACTTTTTAAAATCTCATGCATAAATGAAGTGAAATCAATCTAAGTACTCATCCATGGATAACTGGATAAAGAAAATGTGGTATATACACACAATGGAATATTATGCAACCTGAGAAAAGAAAGAAATGTCATTTGCAACAACATGGATTAACCTGGAGAGCATTCTGTTATGTGAAATAATCCACTTCTCTACTAACTCCAAAGCCAATCTAAAAGCAGTCTGAGAGGATGGAATGGGGATCACAGTGGGAACCAGATGACTCCCACAGCAGCAACTCTTCCACCCAGTAGGTTCTATAGCCTGGGTAACTAACTGTTCCCCCCACCATGCCATTCTAGCAGAATTCTGGGAGGTGACTGCTTCGTCTCTGAAAGAACAATTATTTCTTCTTTGGAGAAATAGAGACACAGAGGGTGAATGGCTTTTTCTATTCTCAGGAAATGTGGTCCTTTTCAAGTGAACTACATCTCTCTTTGTGCCCTCTGGCCTACTCCAAGTGCTTTGCACTGTTTATCACCCTTAATCACCATGAGTGACAGAAAACCTGATAATAGACCAGAGATGATACTGCCGGTGGGGTGACCTCTTTTGAAATGTCAGACCTGAATAAGCTATATTTATATTTCTTTGGGCTCCAGCTTTTAAAAGATTTGTATCTGCCACGCCAAAGGGATGAAAGTAAAAGTTATTTTGGTATCCATCCAAAATTGCATCTTAGAATTGGAATCTCTGTACATTCTCCTCCCAGCTGAGAACTCCTGTGAGGTTCCACAGTCAACTGTAATGCAGCTGCGAGAAGCATTGCACACACTCCATCTTGGAAATATTAAAATCCATTAAAAATAAGGTCACCAAGGTGCGTATTAATTACTTTAAAGATGCTTTCTTTTTTTTTTTTTTTGAGATGGAGTCTTATTAATCTGTTGCCCAGGCTGAAGTGCAGTGGCACAATCTCAGCTCATAGAGGAATTCGCCTACCTCAGCCTCCCAAGTAGTTGGATTACAGGCGTGCACCACGCCCAACTAATTTTTGTATTTTAGTAGAGATGGGGTTTCACCATGTTGACCAGGCTGGTCTTGAACTTCTGACCACAGGTGATCCGCCTGCCTCAGCATCCCAAAGTGCTGGGATTACAGACATGAGCCACTGTGCCTAGCAAACATGCTTTCTTTATTATGTTGTAATATATACCGCAGTTAGGCTTCTAAGTCAGAAAAATTGGGTTGGATCCCTGCTCTATCGCTTGGATTGGCTATCTTGGGGAAGCCTCGTATTCTCTCCAAGGATATTTCATGGTGGATATAAAGGAGACAATGATACATTACTTTGGTGAGAATTAAGTGATGTAATGGATGAACAGATGTCTGTCACAGTACCTGGCATGTATTAACTACTTCAGAAACTTTACCTTTCTACCATTCCTTTGTTTTCTCCTCACCTTAATTGGGACCCTCTCACCAGAGGAAAAACAAAATTATCCTGGAAAAAACTAGATCACCTCAGCAAGTTCAGCCCAAAGTATGATTAAGTACTGTGCTCCAACTAGCTACTGTGATTTAATACTTAGCTTCTCAAAGCGTGCTGCATGGACCAGCAGCACTGGACTTTATTAGAGATACAGAATCTCAGGCTCACTCCAGACTGGCTTCACCAGAACTGGCACTCAAAGAAGACTCCAGTGTTATTTCTATACATGTTGAGCACCGTTTAATGGAAAGAACACCAATTTACCAGTCAGGAGGTTGGTCTTCCAGTTTGTCTTTCAGGCAAATAGTAAAGACTCTAAATTCTGTGGTTTTGTTTCCTATTCTTTAAAGCAGGGATGTTTTCACCTGCTTTCTCTGGAAACGTCAGACATGATCTGGAATAACAAGAGTAAACCCTGTCCTTGACTGTGTATTACAAATAATATGCCTAGAACGCTTTTTGGATATAAATGCATTTAGGTGAACCTGCAAAAGCAAAACCAAACGCAGAAATAAACACACACACACACACACACACACACACACACACACACACACACACACTTCTAATTGTCAGGAGCAGTGTCATGCCCAAGCAAGAGAAAAAGAAAGAAAAAGTAGCAAACCTCACTCCCTTGGACACTTCCTGTAACATTTATCACTTTAAAATTTTTTCCTATTTTCCTGCCCAAGAGAAAATTATTTGCAATTCTGCGGAGCTGCCCTTTATCCAACACTGCAAGGGCATAGAGGTAGAAAAAGGGCGATGAGTCTCGCTGGTACATAAAACCCTGGATTGAATCTGTAATCAAGGCATGTAATTGGGACCTATTTGCAAACACCACTGCTGTTTGGGAAAGGGTGTTATTGTAGAGGACACTTTTGAAAGTGGGTCCCCAGAGGACAGACTTTTATCGTCTTAGAAGTTGAGATGCTATTTTGCTTCTCATCTTTCCTTATTCAATTCACTTTCATTCTTTCAGGGGTTTACATTATGTATTTTCCTCTGTGGTCAAAATAGCTGCATTCCTAATTTAAAGATGTTTCATCATTAAAAATTATATTAAACTGTCGACCATCCTCAGGGAAGACTTAATTTCCACTTTCTGCTGTAGTCAGCATGGTTGAGATTCAGTCCTTCCATAAACTTGGAATCTATTTAAAGCTATTTCCATAAACCTGGAGTTATCTGATACCTTTTCATAGTCTTGCTAACCAACTAACTACCTATTTTTAAGGACCAATAAAATTGACCTGATTTCGGCTAAAAGGGAGAAACACATTTTAAATTCTGCAGAACTAAGACATTATAGAAACATAGTTTATAGAGAGAAAGCAATAAAATTGCAAAGTGCAAATATTTAGGGGCCTTAGACTATTGCTGTTGGATTTTGGGAAGAAACCTGGGGGAGAGGGGTGAGCAGACTTCCCCCCAGGGCAGTCTTCACAGCTGATTTTAAGCCAAACCCACGGTGACTCACATCAGCACTTTTTTCTGAGGGAAAATATTATTACTAATGTTATCTTGCTCTTTGTTAAAGTAGCACGTACTCAGTAGATGCAAACTGGTGTGCTCCTCATATCATGGGGTTTTGACCCAGTTTGCTTCTACTTTGCAAAGAGTATTTGGGCAAAACTGAAAGAAAATGGGTAAAAAATTCACACTATTCCACCCCAACAATTCTCTCACTTTATCCTGCGAGCGTTTTTTATCTTTTTATCATTTGAGCTATTCTCTATATCTGTGCATATTTTGCATATTTGTATTCATAATACGAGTATAATTGTTATTTCTTCCTTGCCTAAAATACTTTGCAAATATTTTCATTCTTTCCATGTAATTTGCTCTGGCAGCCATAGGCAACTAATAAACCCATAAACAATTTTGCACCTTATCTGAGTGCAGTAAGCAGCCATTGACACACTTACATTTAGAGATAGCATCGTCCTGTAGAAAAGATCACCCTGCCTGGAAAGCCAGGATGGGAAGATGACACTACTGGAGACAGAGGTATTTCATTCATTCATCCATGTAATAATTCACTAATTCACCCATTCTCCAAATAGTTATCACATGCTAATTCACTATGCACATGGCTATGCAAGGTTCTAAGCACAGGGTGGAGAACAGAATTGATTCTGCACTCATGAAACTGAGAATTTAGGGAAGAGACTGCCAAGAAAGGAAAAGCAAATACATAATCACAAATTGTGTGAATGGCAAAAAGGAAAGGAAATGGTGAAGGATGAGAGTGGGATAGAGGTGGGCAGTAGGTGATTTGGTTTAGGTATGGTGTTAGAGCTGTCCCTGTGAAGTCCTCTCTAAAGTCCAGGAAAGAATGAATAGCATCCCTGGCAAAGGGAACAGCACATGCAAAGGAGATCTGGAAGCTGGGAAGAGACTAGAAAGAACAGAGCGGCCAGGACATTGTAGAGAAGAAAAGAACCACAGAAAATAAAGTTGAGGACCAGTGAAGGCCACGTGGTGCTGCAACTCCCGGGCCACAATTAACAGTATAGATTTTGTTTCATATGTAACAAGAAGCTAAGGGAGACTTTTAAACAGGAGGAAAACTTAGTGCAATTTCTGTTTTATAAGGATCTCTCTGGGCCGGGCATGGTGGCTCATGCCGGTAATCCCAGCACTTTGGGAGGCGGAGGTGGGTGGATCACCCGAGGTTAACAGTTTGAGACAAGCCCGACCAATATGGTGAAACCCCATCTCTACGAAAACTACAAAAATTAGCTGGGCGTGGTAGTGTGAGCCTGTAATCCCAGCTACTCAGGAGGCTAAGGCAGGAGAATTGCTTAAATCTGGGAGGCAGAGGTTGCAGTGAGCCGAGATCTTGCCACTGCACTCCAGCCTGGGCAACAGAGTGAAACTCCCACTCAGAAAAAAAAAAAAAAAAAAGAAGGATCCCTCTGTCTTCTGGGCTTCTGAGTACAGAATAAGGAAGAATCAAAATGGGATGATGAGGGAAGATGCCACTGCACTCTTCCAACCAAGAGCTGATGGGGCTTAAACTAAGGCGATAGAAGTAGAAATGGAGAATTGGTCAGATCCAAGATACATTTTGGAAGCAGAATTAATGTGTCTTAAGAATATAAACCATAGACTGAGTAAAAGAGGGCAATGACTAATGAGATTTCTCAAATGGTTTTTTGGTTACACCAAAACCACTCCATTTTAAGTATTGATATTTTACAGTAATGTCCTTTTATCTATTAAAATATATAAATTGTGCATATTAATGAATTTGTTATACATTCCATGATTACTAAACAGAATATATTTAAATCGAAATGCATTGAGGATTTAATGTTTTTCTTCACCAATTTGTGTGAGTTTGTTTCTCATCAGATATAAAAACTGTAGGCCAGGCACAGTGGCTCACATCAGTAATCCCAGCACTTTGGGAAGCTGGAGGCAGATGGATCACCTGAGGTCAGGAGTTCAAGACCAGCCTGGTCAACATGATGAAACCCCATCTCCACTAAAAATACAAAAATTAGTCGGGAGCGGTGCCGTGCACCTGCATTCCCAACTACTCAAGAGGCTGAGGCAGGAGAATCACTTGAACCCGGAGGAGGGGTTGCAATGAGCCAAGTTCAAGTCACTGCACTCCAGCCTGGGTGACAGAGTGAGACTATGTCTCAAAACAAAAACAACAACAAAAACAAAAAACCTTTATTTTAAATAGTGTCAGTTATATTTGGTGTCAATGTTATTCTTGGTTTGTATTTTTAAATGTTTATCTTAATTTTCCATACATGAGTGTTTAACATTTGTGCATCATTAAATTCACCTCTTTCTTTGTAATTTTCTCTAATCATTTAAAGCTTAGCTGTTGTCATGCTCCATATGATCTAAGTCTATTTTATAATTTTGCGTGTGCATGTGTATACTTCATTAATCCATTTATTGTTTGTTTTGGCATATGCTATAAGGCATATTAATTAATTTTTACTCCTAAATTATGAATGAGTATTTCCAACTTCATTTGTTAAATGACCATCCTTGTCCTGATCACTATGAAATCCTAATTCATCATACATTACATTCCATATATATCATCAGATATTTTCCTTGGACTTCTATTGTGTTCCTGTGATCTATATTCTGTGTATGTTGAAGGGAACAGCATATCTCTACTATTTATTACTCTCTGCAAATAATTTCTGCTTGATATTTCTTTATCAAAATAATATTTGCTAGACATACTTGCTGATCCTTCTAAGAAAACAAGTCTCTTATATTTTTAGTTATTATTTAAATGCATAAGTATTTGAAAATAAATTGTATATATTTACTTTTTAACTTTTATATTTAAGATTACAAATGTGAAACTATTTGGGGATCCATCTGGTTTTCTAACATGGAATTGTCAGTACTCAGCATAGAATAGTATACCTATTAGCGGCTCAAAAACATTTTATGAATAAGTAAATAAATGAATACAGTTTAATCAACTACATTGACAATAACATTTCAAAATTAACCTGAGAAAGTCATCTTTATATTGTTCGGTTTGCTCATGCAGAAACAAAGATTGTTTCCCTTTTTTGCAAGCCCTCTTTTATATACTTTGTTTGCAAATATAGGTCACAAATACTTTCTGTTATTTTTAGTATACGATTATTTTTTTCTACATGATTGAAAATGAAAATTGACCTTTTGTTTTTATCATCTAACATATTACTGCTCTTTACAGAAAAACAGTTCTTTTTACTTATTTTCTAGTCAGTCACTATAATAAACATTTACTGATTCTAGTGACATTTTAATAAAACCTAATATACCTTTGATTTAAGCTACACCATTAATTTAATGACAACTGAAAATATAACCACATTAAATAGACACATGATGATAAGTCTCATTTCAGTTTCATATTTTTTTAAATGAGTCCTAATATTGATGCTATTCTATAGTTTCTATACCATTGTTTGGACTGTGCCCAAATAATCTGTAAGACGTAACAGGTTTTTTTTTACTTTACTTTTTGTCATACATTATGATATAGACCAAAATTTCAAAAATTATGATAGCGCATACTTTTTCTATTAGGAATGAAAAAAAGTATGATTTTTCACTTAGCAACTATTTACTGAGTTTCCATCATGGCGACATAGTTGACAAAATGTACTGAAGGATGCTGGACACTGAGCACACAGAACAGGAATATGTGAAGACCCAGCACTGACAGCAGAGCTGCCCATATTGTTACTTCTTTGTGAATTTAACAGAGGGGTAATTCCAGTGTCAGATTCAGTAAAGATTAAGAAGAGTGTTCTTAACTCTGACTGCATGTAAGAATTATGCCTGGGCTTCTCTCAGCAATTCAGATTTCTTTATTCTGAGAAGGGCTCACATGCAGGCACATTAGCCAGCTCCCCGGCTGCCTGAAAATTCAGTCAGAGCTAAGTTCTTTGTTCATGGTGGATATATGTAAGAAATACCTGCAACCTAAGGATTCTCCGGGCCTTCAGAGGGCTTAAGTGCACATTAAAACCCTAAGGTCATTACAGAATTGTTAGTCCACACTAGCCTCACAGTTAAATTTAATATTTCATTTGTGAAATTAACAGATTAATTTGTCTCACCTGCTAGATGCTAAGCACCATGCAGGTAAGGATGATGTCTACATTTACTCTGCTACTACCCCAGGGGCTACAGTTTCCCAGACATTGTTGACTATGTTTGTTGTTGTTGTTGTTTTATTTGTTTGTTTGTTTTTTAGTATCTCATGTAGCAGTAGTTCTAAGGAACACATTTCTGGAAAACACTGCTGTAAAATAAGTACTTTCCAGGATTTTCCTCCCAGGTGTATTTCCCAGGGTTTTCTTATTAAATGGAGGTGCTCAGCTTCTCAAAGAGGCAAGCAAACAACAAGAAGGGTAACTAGACTCGTATTCAGAATTGAGCTTTCTCAAACAGCTGATTAATATGTAATTGCCAGGAGACAATTTTCAGTTCTTAAAAGTATTGACTACATTTTCATTTCATGAACAGCAATGAAAAGCATCTGTTATGTGTCAGGCACAGCTCTAGATATTATACAAGGTATGTAATATAAATCAATACACATTTACTGAGTCTGATCATGTGTGAGAAGGGGATGCTAGTAAACAGTGCATGGTTGGTCCTGATCTGGAGCTTGCAAGCCTGTGAGGAGCTCACATTCGTATCAAAAAGACAAAATCCAGTACTCGACATGGTTGACTATTCCCTCTCCAATCAATCTCTTCCCTGCCTTTCATTATCTTAAACTTCTGACCACTATGATATACTTTTTCGAGATACTACTTAAAATGGTATTCCCAGGCTCTATTTTCTTGCTTTGCTTCATTTTCTCTCCTCATACCATCCTTTATTTTCTCTTGCTAGATAATTGTATCCATTCCTCTGACTAGCACATATATGCTAATGATGCTAAAATCCTTTTTTATTATATGTTTAATGAATCTTTATAGTTCATTAACTCATGTCAAGTATTTACTGAGTTTTCCTGTTGCCTGCCAATAGGGCTGGAACATAGCAGATTCTTAATGTTTTGTAAGAAGTTAGTTTATTAAATTACTAAATGCTCATTTCCTGAATTATTATTATTATTATTATTTTAGACAGAGTCTTGCTCTGTTACCCCCAGGCTGGAGTGCAATGGTGCGATCTCAGCTTACTGCAACCTCCACCTCACGGGTGAAAGGGATTCTCCTGCCTCAACCTCCTGAGTAGCTGGTATTATAGATGTGCCCCACCTTGCCTGGAAATTTTTTTCTTTTTTTGCATTTTTAGTAGAGATGGGGTTTCACCGTTTGGCCAGGTTCCTCTCATCTCTCATACTCCTGACCCCCCAGTGATCTGCTCGCCTCAGCCTTTAAAAGTGCTGGGTTTACAGGCATGAGCCACCTTGCCTGGCCTACTGAAATATTCTTAATGCCAGAGTTGTGTTCCAGATTTATGAAGAGTGGGTTTTGCTGTTCTTCAGAATGGTAGGAGATGGGGTTGTCAACACGACATTGGAATAGATATTATGACTTTATAGCACAGGTTGTTGAGATCCATTGATGTTGTTGCAAACGACAGAATTTTCATTTCTTTCAGGCTGGGTAGTATTCCATTGCGTATATATGCCACATTTTCTTTATCCAGGCATCTACTTTTGGATACTTAGCTTGATTTCATATCTTGGTTACTGTGGATAGTGCCGCAATCAACATGGGAGTGCCAATGTCCCTTCAACCTACTGATTTCAGGTCCTTTGGGTATATACCAAGAAGTGGAATTTCTGTATCATGTGGTAGTGATATTTTTAGTATTTTGGTTTTCTTTTTTATGTTTGTTTTTAGAGAAAAAATCTTGCTCTGTTGCCCAGGTGGGAGTGCAGAGGCACTATCCTAGCTCACTGCAGCCTCAGACCTTATATATATATGTGTGTGTGTGTGTATATATATATATATATATGTACACACACACCATAGAATGTACTCAGTCATAAAAAAGAATGAAATCATATCTCTTGAAGAAACATAAATGGAACTGGAGGCCACTAACCTAAGTGAAATGACTCAGAAAAAGAAAGTCAAAAATTGCATGTTCTCACTTACAAATGAGAGCTAAACAATGGCTACACATGGACACACAGAGTAGAATAAAAAACATTGGAGAGTTCAATAGGTGGGAGGGTAGGAGAGAGGTGAGAGATGAATTACCACCTATTAAGTACAATATACACTATTTGAGTGATAGGTACTTGGAAATTCCAGATTTCACCACTACACAATATATCCATGTAACATAACTGCACCTGTACCCTGTAAATCTATTTTATAAAAAGAAAAAAAAAAAGAATGTTTGTATAGCAAACATCACTCTGAAAAGAAGTTCAGGTTTCTTACTGTCCAGTATAATAATGATAATGTCTACCTTCAGCGTAAAAAGCATGCATGTACAATGCCAATTATAAAAGTCATAGGTTCCCTATACTTAGTGTTAACCTCCTATAATGCAGGTTATCGCATGTTCAGGAGTCATCCTGAGGAGACTGAAGATACGGGAACTGAAAATAAAAATGTTACTCTAGCTGGGGCTATTGCTGTCATAATAGTCTTTTGTCTCTGAACCAGGAGATGCATGTTTTTGTTAGCATTCATGAGGCTATGGCAGGGTAACTTGCAGGATAAAATCTATCCCATTTAATTTCTTAGCATCTAGGTTTCTCCCAACATCTAGAAATGTCATGAGAAAGTGCAGTAGAGAGAACATCAGATCTGGAGTCAGTATAGCTGGCTGTGATAGTTACAACCGTTGTGTCCCTGGACAAGTCACATAAGCTTGCTGAACTTCAGTTACGTTACCATGAATGTGAGGACAATAAGACATTCCATACCTTGCAAGAGAAGGAGGACAGGGAGAAGGAGAGGGAGAGGGAGAGGGAGAGGGAGAGGGAGACGGAGAAAGATAAGGAGAAGGAGAAGGAGGAGGAAGTGGAAGTGGAGGAGGGGAAGGAGGAGGGAGAGGAGGAGAAGGAGGAGGAAGAGGAAGTGGAGGAGGAGGAGGAGGAGAAGGATGTGAAAAGAAGGAAGAAGAAGAAAAAGGAGCAGGAAGAGGAGGAGATGAGATTTAAATGTACGTTTGAGAAGAGATTTTGAAAAGCATTGGAAACTCACTCACTTCAATATCCACCCCTATTTCCATCCGCAAAAAAATTAGAAACATTATGAGTCTTTCTCTGTAATTCAGTTTTATATGGCTGATTGCTTCTGGAGGTGGGGAAAATAAAGAGCCTGGAATAACCAGAACCTCCCTTCCCCAACCCTAAGGTCCCATCAGGCAGACTTATTTTCTGGAGAGGAGAGAGTGAGGGCCTCCCTGTCCAGGAATGAGGAAATCTCTAGTCAGGATCGGCAGGCAAATTTTATTTCCAGAGCTTATTTCCCATTAACAAGACTTGACAGCAGTTCTATTTTTTGTTCACAGTAAATATGTGCCTTTGTTAATTAATATCATTTTTAATAACAACAAATACGAATCAAAACTTCTCCATAGTCAGTAGTACTCCAAATATCCAAACACCCAGGCTCTATTAAGCAAATGTATGGACTGGGTGGCTCATGCCAGTAATCACATCATGTTGTGTGACTGAGGCAGGGGGATCATCTTAGCCCAGGATTTCGAGACCCCATCTCTACAAAAAAAGTTTTTCTTAGTTAGCCAGGCATGTTGGCACAATCTGTAATCCCAGTTACTCGAGAAGCTGGGGTGAGAGAGTGACTGAAGCCTGGGAGATTGAAGATCCAGAAACCATTGATCTCACTAATGCCTTCTAGCCTGGGCAACAGAAAAGACCCTGTCTCGAAAATGAAATAAAATAAAAATTTATGCACAACTTTTATTTTTTCCATCAAGATTTCACATATTGCTGCCCAATTACATTCAAAACCCCTCCTCAAACCAACCCTCCCTCAAAGTGGAACAAGACAGACCTTGAATGGCTTCCCTTCTGTTGTAGTTTCCTTCGCTTATATCTGACTTTCTTATCATCATATCATTAACATAATGAGGGAGGGTGGTTGTTGCCAGAGCAACCCGCTGGGGTTGGTTTTTGTTGAGAATTCCGTGCCAAATGGATAAACACCATCCATGTTGAGCTTTAGTCTCATCTTTTGCTTATGGTGGCTAGTATGCAAATACTAATAAGTTCTCATCTTTTCTTTCTTCTTTCTTTCTCCACCCTCCCTTTCTCTCCTCTTGCTGTTGCTTTTCCTCCTCCTACTCCTAGAAATCCTTTCTTGTTTGTGTGTTTGATTGTTACTACTCCCCAAGCTCTCTTTGAACTATACACTTAATAACAACTCATTTTATGTCTAACCAACACTGATTCCATTGCCCCCTTCAACACAATGAATTATACTTTTAGATAAACACAATTTGGATTACCTACCCAATAGCTTTCATAATTTTATTTCAATCAACTCTTATTCTTACTTTAATGATTTTAGCCTTGTTCTGAAGACATTTACACAATTACAGGGCTTGTGTTGCTTTATGTTGTTCTAATATGTATTTAAATAAGTATGTTAAAATTAAGACTTAATCACCCAATGCCCCCTAAATTTATCCTGTATATATCTGTAGATACTCTTGAAGCATAGCCTGCTTTAAATACATGTGTTTTCTTCCTCACTTTTAAGAGCTTTCTGTATATAAAAAATTCCTCTTCTCATGTTATCTCTTTTTTTCACACATTAATGAAGTTGGAGAATTTTCTTATATTTATTTAGGGAACAGAAATTCTAGATCTTATATAAGCCACCTGAGTCATATTGAACTACTTATAGGTCCCTGAACACAAAAGACTATTTCATTTGATAGGGTCCTTATTTATTCTCTTCCCTCTTCCTGTAATACACTTTCCAATTTTGTACTTTATTTGAAAAATTTCAAAATTCCTCTAAGATAATGTCACCTGTTTCAGGGAGCCATCCAGTCTCTGATTTGGTTTGAGGACTCACTTTTTGCTCTCAGTGCACCTTAAGGTACATGTAAGATAGTAATTGTGAAATCATCTTTTTATATGTGTAAATACAACTTCAGATGAATCCATCAAAGAGTGCCTGAGGAATCCAAAGCTTGCCTTAAATTATCCCTGTGTCCTCATGGCCTATTATCACATCTGGCACAGAGAAGTGGCCCAACAAAAGGCTGGAAACTGAATCAGCTGCATTTTCTTTCACATCCTTATAGTGTCTTCCCAGATGCAAATTGAAAGTATCACTCTTAATTGTTTTAAAACCAATTCCAAGCACAATCTTCGGATTCCCAATAGCACAATTTCTCCTGCCTCCTCTTTCTATTTTCATGAGTCCTTAACATTTTACTCTTTGGACCTGGATACTGGGAGGATTTATATATTGAAGAAAGTGGAAGACCCACAGAAATGTTTCTGATATTTATGTTTTGTTTTCCAAACAGATGGCAGATTGGGAAGATTCACATTCAGTATACTAGGAAACATTTTCTCCTCATTCAGGACTTAGGTTTCCTGATCTTCACTATATATTAGTGCTGTCAAGAGGAAAGAAGCCCATCTTAGGTTTCTCATGGATTTGCTGACAGTGAAAGTAGGATGCCCTGAGGGGGAGTATGGTGGAGCTGTGAGCTTCCTATGGGATCTCCAGGGAGTGAGTTTCTGGCATCAGAAGCTTGAGTTGCCGAAGGTCTCCTTTGGCTCTGATCATTGTAATTATCTGCCAAAACAGTCAGCTTATGGTAGTCTCTTCCCATCTTCTGCTTGCAACAATGTCCATCCATACATCTGGGCAAGCAACACCAATTACCTTAACCATTTTAGCCTTTCTGGGACACACACTAGCAACGCAGGCACTACAGCCTGAACCACCATTCCCTGCCTCTCTCCATTTGAAACTCCTTGGTCAAACTCTTCACTCAACCCAATAGCAGGAGTATAACCATGGGATTATGTTCACGCCGTTGACTACAGAGTGAGACATCCTGAATGCAAACCCCAACTCGGCCACTTTTAGCTGTTATTTAACTTCTCCATGACTTGGATTCCATATGCTTCAAATAGAGCAACAATACCTAATTCAAGATACCTATTTGAAAAGTAAAAGATGCTAATTTATAAATCATGCTTAGTTAAAATTTTTATATTTTCTATCTTCATTTATGTTGGTTTAAAAAAAAAGACAGGAAAAATCTTGGCCTTTAGTCCGTTAGCTACTTTCAGGATTATGGTAGCCTCATTCTATGAGGCCACTAGGAGGTAAATTTATTTTTAATCTACAAAAGAAGAAATTGAGCCTCAGGGAAGCTAAGAATTTTGCCAGAGTTCATACTTTTAGTAAAAACCACAAGCCATTATTAAAACCCAGGTTTCTCTGAATTCAAAGCTGTGTGAGTTATTTTCTCCACTCTTATCAAGCTATATGTATGACTCTCTTGCAGCATTCTTTATATGGCTCTAAAGTTGTCCATCTGTTTGTATAGCAAGACCTTGAGTCCTGGAGGACAGGGATCCCTGATCACCTTCCTCAGCTCGGCCTTGCCCAGTGCCTGACATGGAAGGGGTAGGGGTACCATAAATATCAGTAAGTGAGGCAATAAATTCTTCTCACACACTCCTCCACGATGTACTGCAGTGCTTTCTGTTTTCAGGAGTTGCCCCAGACTGGTTCCCAAGCCTTCTAATGGAGAGCACTATTTTCCCAGTGAGAAATTGGGAGGTGAGCTAAAGAAAAGTAAAACTATCATCAAACAAACTGACTTTTCCTTTGGCTTCGATGTGACCTGCCCTGTCCAAAGGGAAGATCAGCAGTGGGGACTGCGCTCGCTTGAAACAGGTGTTCCCGCCAGGCAGACCTGTGCTGAAACTGTCTTGTCATTTACAGGCTGCATGCTCCTGGGTGAGTCACTGGCCTCCTAGGTTAGCAGATGTGCAGATTTACTAGAGCTCTAGGCCAATACTCAAGGACACATGCTGCCTTCAAGACAGACACGACTTTCCACACACCTCCGCTGTTAAGGAGCGCTCAGTACATGTCCCTAATAACTCTCTGCAGAATTAAATAAAAATAGAGTCTGGGTTCAAAATTGTCTGCAGCGAGGATATAGAAATGCATTCAATACATGCATAATGATTTCATAAAAGCTCTGGAAACCCCTTCTTAGAGGAAAAAAAATTAAAAAGTGTATGCATGTTAGCACCTCTCACAGGTAATAAGGGAGAGAGCCACTTCAGGCCCACAGGTCCGGAAAAACCTAGCTGGTCTGAAAATCTCATCCAAAATTATATAAAGAGAAGGAAGGCAAATCTAATCATCAGAAATATCATCTCAAAACTCTGAATTCATTCCTCAGTTGTTTCTCTTCTCAAATAATGTTCTTTTGGAGGATATTTTGAAGGATAGTTTCTCCTGAGAAAATATCACCGACTGACATTTAGAAATAATACAATTTCCAGTTATGAGCCATCCTTTGCATTGTGTCTGTTTTAACAAGAAAGAGAAAGAGAGGTGATAGGAAAGGGAGTGATAAGTGCTGTTCACATCCAAGGGGGAGAGGACACAGGAGAGTTTACTTTTGAAAAATAAAATGGGCTTACTCATTGTACAAGGACATTCTTGGATTGCTATAAATAACTTTGTACCTGTAGCTATAAGGAAATGCTAGAGACTGGGTGATTTATAAAGCGAAGAGTTTTAATTGGTTCATGGTTCTGCAGGCTTTACAGGAAGCATGGTGCTGGCATCTATTCAGCTTCTAGGGAGGTCTGGGAAAGCTTGCCATCATGGTGCAAGGCAAAAGGGGAGTGGGTGCATGATGCTGCAAAAGCAGGAGCAAGAGAGAGAGAGAGAGGTGCCACACACCTTTAAATAACCAGATTTCATGAGAACTCATTCACTACCGTGAGGACAGCACCAAGGGGACAGCGCCAAGCCATTCACGAGAAATTCACCCCCATGAGCCAGTCACCTCCCACCAGGCCCCACCAGCAATACTAGAGGTTATAATTCAGCATGCGAGTTGGGTGGGGACACGTATAAAAGCTATATTCATTTATTACTGATAGGAAGAGATGCTTACAACATGATGACACTGTGCTGAGTACCTGAGGGAGTTTTATCACTAACTCCTCACCCCAGGTAAGATGTGTATAATTTTCCCTAGTTTTGAAATGTGGAAACTGGGGCACAAAGTAACTTACCCAAGATCACTTGGAAAGTCAAAATTCAGATCCAGGACTCTAGATTCTTTAAACCACATTTAAAATCATGATGGTGTTTCTAGTTTACTCAGATTCCCTTGAAAGTTATCAGGGCTAAGGATAGACAAGCACATACCTTAAAAAGCCAGCAGAGAAAGTGTAAGACCCACAGGCTCCTCATGTGACATAAAAAATCTTGGTGTGATTTACTATTGGCTAGTGTCTAGGTTCTAATTTGTCTCCCTCTCACTTATAGGAAAAGGTTGAGTGGGGGGATGGAGGGTAACATTTAATTTGGTTTGGATGGAAGTTTTCTTTTGTCAGTGTTGAACAGACAACTGCCCCTGTCCTGGCATGCAAAGTGTGATTTTGTTATTGTCAGGTGTCTTAAGTGTGATTATATTATTGTTCTCTGTTAAATCATTTTCAGAGAGGCAGAAGGGCATGGAACTTAAAGTCTGAGAACTTGACATAGAAATAGAATACATAAAAGGATTGATAACATTTACCCCGCGGGCCCGTTGTGGGAATAGGACACACACAGGCTTGTGTTTGCAAAGACTCTGGGAGGGCCCCTGGCACATAGTAGGCACTTCTTGAATTCTCATCTCTTCTTCTGTGTTAAAGCAGGATAAGGACTCTTAGAGGCATTATTAAAGAATAAAAATGAAATAGACTGTGCTGTTGAGCACTGTATTTAATTTTTCAAAAAAAATCTTGTTAGGAAATGAATGGAAAATGTTTCTGCATTTGCAGTAGAGCAGAAAACAAGGCAATTATGGATATCAAGAATTGACTGTAATCACAAGTCACAGATAAAGAATTACAGCATTGGCCCCTAAAGGAAGGGAGAAGATGAAGTTTGGATTAGCGTTCAAATAGATTTGAGGAGACGAGAGAGAACATGGCAACTGTTCTGGGGTTACTTTAGTAGGATAATTTAATATGGAATAGCCGAAAGAACATTGAATGGACCTAAAGTTTCCTGAAACAGACTGTTGAAAAAGTTAATAAATAATTTCAGAAAAGACTTTATTGTCAACATCAGCATAAGCCATCTATTGATTTTTTACCAAATACCTATGACTGTTTAAATAACAATTAGCAAGTGATTACTATGTGTTAGACACTGCTAATGTGTTATTCTATTTAATCTTTTTAGGAACCATTGACAGTAGATATTATTCACATGGTATGGTTCAACAAGATGAATCTCAGAATTGAGTGAGATTATACTCTTCAAGACTACACTCTTCAAGTGTAAATAATTTGAACCTGGAAGTATAGAGATTACTTGATATACATTGAAAAGCTAATATATGCTGGTTATTTTGCACATATTGACTCATTTGATCATCAAAACAACACATGACTTAAATGTTATCACATCCTTTTTACACATTTGGAAATGCAGTTTCACAGAGTTAGAGAAATTTGCCCCAAATCACATGGTTATAAATGGCAGAGGCGCACATGGAGTCCTGGTTTGTTTGATTCTGCCAAGACACGACCCAGGAAACCTGGTACATCTCTCGTGATCATAACATATATTCTTAGTTTAAGACTCTCAGTCTGAGAGGAAAATCAATGATGAAAGTCATGCCTAATGGCCCAGTCCTTTTTCTTTCAACAAAGTATGAATGTATTCATTTATGGTCACTTGTTGTACGTAATCATCATCAACCTGCCAGATAAACAGCTAATTATTTTGGTTGTGTTATAAGCAAATAAACTTGTCCGTGTGCAATTTGACAAATGGGGCCTGATCAACAGAAAAACAATTGTTCCAAGCTTGCAAACTCCCAGGAGTCTAATGAGCAACTGCTTACTGAATGAGCAATTGCAAAACAAAGAAATTACATTAGTGTGGTTTCTTTAGGAATAAAGAGCAATCCATTGGCTTTCATGCCTTTGTCATAAAGAAATTTGTTAGCTGTGGATTGGGCAGTAGAAAAAGCACACAGAGAATGCATATACCTTTAAACCTGACTGTTTCTGACATTACAGCACACCGGGAGCACACCCTCACTCACTGCCCTCCGGGACTACATAAATACCAGAACTTTTACCCTCAACCTGCTTGCCTAGCCAACACTAGAACTTTTACCCCCAACCTGCTTGCTTAGCCAAAGATAACACCCTTAGCACCTAGCCAAAGGCTTTCTTTGGGAGCAGATGCTTGGGTTTTTCATTTCTCTTGAGATCTTTGAAAGTATTAACTAAAATAAAAGTAAAAAATCAAACTGGAACACTACGTTAGGCCATTGATGCATTGCTATTGATGGCAGCAATGGGCCACCTGGAATGGCCGCTGCCAAGACACTGGCTGCAGCAGGGGAGGCACGGCGGGGCTGGACACTCCATGGAAGCAGCAGGAGCCAGAAACAGGTGGGAGGTCCACCCTCCTGGGCACAGCTGCAGCCACCCAGTTGTGGCTGTGGACCCAGGACTCCCTGTGCTTTTGTGAACTGGGAGCAGACAGTAGCCCCACCCTTCTGAGTGCAGCTGCAGCCACCCAAGCTGCAGCTGTGGACCCAGGCATCTCTGCACTCTCAGGGGCCTGAGAAGGCCCCCCTTACCCCTGCAGGCTCAGATGTGTCTGCTCCTGCTGCGTGGTCTCTTCCCACCCCTGCACCTGCTCCAATCTCAGAGTGAGGTTGAGGCCGAGCTCGGGTGTTGTAGCAGCTCAGGGAGTGTGTGAATGCTTTGGGAAGCACTGACACACCGGCCCCCTGCTGCCTCAGCCCCCTCCAGACTTTGGGCACCAACAAGCATGGGAGGAAGGTCAAGGGGGTGCTGAGGGCAGCTTGATGCTGGCCTGCAGCTGCCTCACAGCATGAACAGCCTGGGGGCCATGAACAGCGGCAGGAGGCAGACCGGCTCCTGGGTAGAAGAGGGTGAGTCACCAGTGAAGCTCCACCTTCGAGCTGGGGAAGGCTTGAAGCCTGGGGGCCCGGCTGTCAGTCCTACAGACTGGAGTGGGAACTTGTGGTGCTTTTTCCAGGACCACCTATGGCCTCCCATGGACCAGTCGGTACCCACTTCCTCCCCTGTGAGGCCCATGAAAGCCCTGGACTCAGCCAGACTTGAGGAGACAATGACCAGGTGTGGAGAGCAGCTACCACCCCAGTGTCTCCTCTCTGCTTAGAGCTGAACACTAGACAAGACAATCTGCTAGTGGGGAGAAGCTACCCGATGCAGGCCTCCTTGGAACCCTTCTGTCACTCAATAAAGCTCCTTTTTACCTTGCTCACCTTCCACTTGTCTGTGTACCTCATTCTTCCTAGACACATAACAAGAATCCAGGACTCACGAAATGGTGGGGCTAAAAGAACTGTAACACAAACAGGGCTGAAACATGCTCCTTGCTTGCCACATTGCAGAAGGACAGAAGAAAGGAAGAGAGAATAGCTGCAGCCCTTCGGGGAGTCCACACCTAGGAGCTCCCTAAGCTAGGGCTGTGACACCCTCTTTGGGGTTCTGTGGTTCCTGGCATCTCTAAACTTCTGAGTGTCACTGCATTCCCTGGTGCCAGCCATGGAAGCTGCTTGTGGTATGCTTGGTCCAGCCACAGCCTGACATGAAGCCTCGCAGGGAGCTGGCGCCTGTGCCAGCACCTGGAACTGCCTGCCCTACTGAAGTCAGCGTGCCTGGCTGTACGCAGTGTCTGAATGCCACGCTCACTCGCTCACAACGCCCCTCACCGTTCCACTCGCTTTTGGCAGGCATGGGATCTAGGCTGGTAGCATAAGCTGAGTGCTGCCTGCCACACCGCGTGGGTGGAACGAGCCCAGCAAGTCTGAGCAAAACTCAAGCAAAGGCACCACTGGCAACAGAGGTTTCCAGCCAGAAAAGTGTCAACCCAAGAATCCCGTGACACTAAAAAGAAATACCTGAGGCTGTATAATTTGTAAGAAATGAATTTTAATTGGCTCACAGTTCAGCAGGCTGTACAAGCATGGTGCCTGCATCTGCCTGGCTTCTGAGGAGGCCTCAGGGAGCTTTTACCCACAGTGGAAAGTGAAACAGGAAGAGGTACATCATATGGCAAAAGCAGGAGGAAGAGACAGCGGGGAGAGATGCCACACACTTAAACAACCAGATCTTGTGAGTACTCACTCACTGTTGCAAGGACCGTACCAAGCCGTGAGGGATCCACCTCCATGACCCAAGCACCTCCTATCAGGCCCTACCTCCAACATGGGAGCTTACATTTTAACATTAGGTTTGCAGGGGGACAAATATCCAAACTATATCAAACACCACGCTGATAATTGTGGGTGTGTGCATGTACGTGTGTGTGTGTGTTTGTGCATGTACGTGTTTGTGTGTATGCCTGATGTTGACATTTAGGGAAGACAAATCAAGTTGATTAGCAATGAGAAGTATGTCCCAGCAAAGTCACGTCCCAATTAAGGCTATGTTTACCCATTTTGCAATTTCCCTGAAATTTTTACAAGATGAGGAACTAGGGAAGCAGAATCAACCACAGAGCAGAGTAAATACAGCTAAACGGCTTTGAACAGATTCAGCTTATGCTCTTGTAAGTAGCTTATTCACTCCAGTTTTAGGAAAACAGGAAGTAATAAGATTAAAGTTCCAAAGCTCAAATGAAAACATAATGTTAAATCTGGTCAGAGTAGGATTTAGGTTCAGGAAAGAGATTGAAATACTCCATAAAATTAAAAGAAAATGAATAAGCTTATAATAAGTCTGAGGTGCACAGTCTCCTTATATTTTGTAAATTCTTAATGGAGCACTACATGGAAAAGAATAAACTGAGCGGGTTTATTTAGGAAGCCCTGTGCTGAGCAGGAGATATGGGCCAGACATTTTCAGGATATGTACACTAAAGTGTCACCCACAGTATCTGCCATTAAGGACTCAGCAGGGAATAGAGCAGTGACTTGCAAACTTTTTGATCATAGTGCACTCAGTAGGTCCAAAAAACCTCTCGACCTGCATATTTATCTCATTCTCATTTGGAAGTATTCAATTATAACGTCGAATTGGAGAGAAATATCCATACGTTGCTCATTATTTGTTTCCTCAGATACTTTATGTATATATAACTATAAAACAAAGTAATTCAAACTTTGAAACGAACAATTACCTTCATCAATTGTATAACACAGGTTATTTAAGTGGCAAAATTTCAGATGTAGTCTCTTACCAATCAAAAACTAGTGTATAAGCACATTTGGACTAATTATTGACATCTGTTACAGAAATGGGTACAGTTTACTATTATATTTAAACATATTTAAACTGCAGTTCACACAAATATTAAAGTTCAATTATAAGAATGTTTTAAAAATATGCATTACTCTCCCTCTAAGGACAATTGAAACAGCACACAGTAAACTATATTGCTAATGAGGAAATTAAACTAATAGTAATTTGCAGCATAAAGTAAAACCAGCATAAATTCCTACACCAATTCAAGGCAAAACTGGGGTTCCATCAGGGATGAATTTTTTTTCAAGTTATGAAATTCTCAAAATCTTATTTGTAGGTGTGCACATTAGGAGCTGTAAAACTTTCAAAGAATTGCATGAGTCAAACTTCTCAGAAAATTACTGACTAGTCCTCAGGGAATTCTGACTTTTATGAGGCATTCTTACTTTTAGGAGCCATTATGAATACATTGAGTGGATTACTAGCAAACAACATTCAGCTGTCTATTTACAATAAAAACAAAATAAAGCACAGATCATTTATCAGCACGTTAGGTGCATGTACTCATAGACTCAGGACAATAAAAATAAATAATAATAGCTTATGCTTACTTACCACTGAGTATGTGCTATACACTGTTCTAAGAGCTTTGCGGGCATTTACTTATTTTAAAATTATATTTTACTGTGATAAGAAGGTTAAAGATGAGATCTACCCTTTAACAAAATTTTAAGTGTGTAGTACATTATTGTTAGTATTAGGCATAATTTTGTACAGCAGACCTTTATAACTTATTCATCTTTCTCAGCTGAAAATGTATGCCCTTGATTAGCAACTCTTCATTCCAGGCCCTGGCAACCACTTCTCTCCAAGCCCCGGCAGCCACCATTCTACTCTTTCATTCAATAAATCTGATTATTTTAGAAAACTCTTTTAAGTGGGACCATGCAGTATTTTTCCTTCTGTAACTGACTTATTTCACTTAGCATAATGTCCTCAAAGGTTATTCGTGTTGCCACGTATTGCAGAATTTCCTTCTTTTTAAAGACTGAATAATATTCTATTACATTATATAACACAATTCTTTATTCATTCATCTTTCTATGAAAATGTAAGTTGTTTCCACATCTTTGTTATTGTGAATAGTGCTGCAATGAATACAAGAGGGCTAATAACTGTTAGAGATCTTGATTTTAATTTGTTTGGGTAAATAGTCAGAAGTAGGATTGCAGGATCATATGGTAGCTCCATTTTTAATTGTTTTAGGAACCTCCATACTGTTTTCCATAGAGGCTGCACTATTTTGCATTCCTATAACCCTACTAATGGTATCAGGATGAAATTTCTCCACATCCTCGCCAATACTTGTTCTCTTTTATCTTTGCCATCCTAACAGTTGTGAGTTGATATTTCATTGCGGTTTTGATTTTCATTTTCCTCATGATTTGTTACATTGAGCATCTTTCTGATACCTGTTGCCAATTAGGCTGTGTTCTTTAGAGAATAATTGTGCATTCAAATCATAAGCTCATTTTAAAAATGCAGGTCATTCACTATTTTGCTGCTGAGTGGTAGGAGTATCTTATGTATTTGAATATTATCCTCTTGACAAATAATATTTTGCAAATATTTTCTCACATTCCATAGGTTATCTTTTCACTCTCAAATGTTTAATTTGCTTTGCAGAAGCTTTTTCGTTTGATGTCCTCACAGTGATTACTTTTGCTTTTCTTGATTATGCTTTTGGTGTCAGATCAATGAAAATGATTGCCTAGGCCAATGCCATAAACCTTGTCTCCTGTGTTTTCTTCTAGGAGTTTTACAATTTTAGGTTTTATATGTAAGTATTTAATCCACTTTGAGTTGATTTTTGTGTACAGCCTAAGAGTCCAATTTCATTCTTTTGTATATGCATATCCAGCTTTCCCAAAACCATTTATTGAAGATACTATTCTTTCCCTATTGTGTATTTGTGACAGCCTTATCTAAGGTCAGTTGACTATACATATATGCATTTATTTTGGGGCCCTCTCTTTGGTTCCATTCACCTATACGTCTGTTTTATACCATTACCATACTGTCTTAAATACTATCGCTTTGTAATATATTTTGAAATCAGGAAGTGTGATCTCTAGCTTTGTTTTTTCTCAAGATTAAATTGGTTATTTGGGTTTCTGTGTGATTCCATAGAAGCGTTATTTTTCTTTTTTACTTTCTGTGAAAATAGCATTGGAAGTTTAATATGAATGGCACTGAATCTATAGATTCTTTTGGGTAGTACAGAATTGTAACAATATTGGCTTTCAGTTCATGGACAGGAGACACATTTCCATTTGTCTTGTTTAATTTTTGCATCAATGTTTTGCAGTTTCCAGTGTATGTCTTTTACCCCCTCAGTTAACTTTATTTCCAAGTACATTATTTATTTTAGTCCTATTGTAAATAGAATTGTCTTTCTAATTTCCTTTTCAGATAGTTCAACATTAGTACATAAAATTTAGGCCGGGCGTGGTGGCTCAAGCCTGTAATCCCAGCACTTTGGGAGGCCGAGACGGGCGGATCACGAGGTCAGGAGTTCGAGACCATCCTGGCTAACATGGTGAAACCCCGTCTCTACTAAAAAACACAAAAAGCTAGCCGGGCGAGGTGGCAGGCGCCTGTAGTCCCAGCTACTCGGGAGGCTGAGGCAGGAGAATGGTGTAAACCCGGGAGGCGGAGCTTGCAGTGAGCTAAGATCCGGCCACTGCACTCCAGCCCGGGTGACAGAGCGAGACTCCATCTCAAAAAAAAAAAAAAAAAAAATTTATAACTGATTTTGTATGTTGATTTTGTATCTTGTAGCTTTACAGAATTTGTCTACAGTTCTAACAGATTTTTTAATAATGGAGTCTCTAAAGTTTCTACATAATATCGTATCATTTACACACAGGGACAAATTTACTGCTTTCTTTCTGATTCATACATATTTATATATATGTGTGTGTGTGTGTGTGTGTATATATATATATATATATTTAATTTGTCTTGCCTAATTGCTCTGGCTAGGACTTCCAGTTCTACATTGAATAGAAGTGGTGAGAGTGGGCATTCTTGCCTTGTTCCTGATCTTTGAGAAAAAGCTTTCAGTTTATCACTAATACAGTTGGGATATGTGTCCCTATCCAAATCTCATGTTGAATTGTAATGCCTAATACTGGAGGTGGAGCCTGGTAGGAGGTGACTGATTCATTGTGGTGAATTTCTCATGAATGGTTTAGCACCATCCCTTTGGTGTTGTTCTCATGATAGTGAGTGAGTTCTCACAAGATCTGGCTGTTTAAAAGTGTGTGGCATCTCCCTCTCTGTCTCTCTTGCCCATGCTCTGGTCATGTGACATGTCTGCCCTCCCTTCACCTTCTGTCATGATTGTAAGTTTCCTGAGGCATCCCTAGAAGCTGAGCAGATGCCAGCATCATGCTTTCTATACAGTTTGTAGAATCGTGAGCCAATTATACTTTTTTCCTTTATAAATTACCCCATCTCAGAAATTCTTTATAGCAATGCAAGAATGGCCTAATACAATCACCATTGAGAGTGATGTCATAGCTCCTCAATATTATAAATGAAGTAGATAGTAATATCAACTCATTTAAGGCAAGGAAAAAAAAGAGATGGCATATTCTTACCTGGACTGAGAGATTTCTGTTTAAATCCTGTCACTCTGCTCATTTTCTGACATTCACAAGTTAAACAATTTCTGTGGAGCCTGTTTCTACCCCATGAAATATCTCAGTTTTAAACAAAATAACACTTGTAAAATTCTTTCACTTAGAGCCAGATGCATAGTAGGTACTATTAGCTAATCTGAATCTGAAATTGAATTTGGCAAGAAAGAAAAAGAATATTAAAATTCTTTAGTCTATGACTTTCATCTAACAAAATCAAAATAAACTTTCCTCACGTGTGTTTTTGAGACATTTTCCATTATGCTTTGCAATATCTTTGTGTTATGAGCAAGGGCTTAATATATAGATATAGATACAGATGCAGCTCTATTAAAGTACATACTTTAAATGTAGAAAAATTGTTTCTTCTTACTAGATCATACAAATTAACTGGATAGTGGATAGAATTCAGTATTGATTCACTTAAAGTGGAAAGTATTGAAGCATTGTATACTTAATTTTACATTCACCATGGGAAATACATGAGAGACATTTATTGATGTCTGCATGTGATTTGAGTAAGAGTTGCCATTCTGAAAGGTGGATATTATTCATCATAATGCCTTTATAGGAATGGAAAATATAAAACCATCAGGAGCAGGTTGGTCACTAAACAGGCCCCCAGTTAGGAATATTGGTAAAGTCAACATAAGTCCAACGTCAGCTTCTCAAGCTGAAGTCAAAAAATCTCATTGTGAATGCACATATCAGACTCAGGGCCACTATCTCGCATTAATCAGCCCCCCAAACATTGAAGAATAAAATGTTCCAGTTTATTAACTAAAAATGAGAATTATAACTGACAAAGGACATTAAATGCAAATGCAAGCATTTGAGTCAGTAAATCTCAGATTATGGAAACTCAAATAATGAACAATAGGTCTATTAATTAATTCATGTATTCATTCACTCAAGAGGTTGAGCTATATACTTGGGATACAATGTTTAGCAAAAGTGGAAACTGTCATTTTGAACTTTACAGATTAGCTGAAGTGTTAGATGTACAGTAAAAATGCACAAATAATTGTAAAATTACATCTGTGCAAATAGACATAAAGAAGTGCACGTCATAATGCTGTGTGAGCTTCAGGCAGTGTAAAAGTGGTTTATTTACTTGTCCTCAACTACAAAAGCCTGTTGAGCTCATGCCTCCATTTTCATAGATAAGTCAGGACTTCACTTAACTTGGAAAAGGAACACTTTCAATTCTCCATATAATTAGCCCATGTTTCTGTATTTTCTTTCTTTTTTATAAAGGTATATGTGTGCCATTTTTAGTAATCCTTATTTTATGGAGTTTTTTTCAGCCAATTGTTTACTTACCTGTGCGGATGACATAGAATTATACCTCGAACTTAATATATACCTTGAACTTAATATATTTGAATTATTCTCTGGTTATCTAAGATTATTGATTAAATTTTCTGTCTATATTCCTTGAACTGACCATACCTCTTCACTTGTCATGTTCCTAATTGAGATATTAATAAAATCAATTTGATTAGAGATAAGAGTCACACCTGTGCTGTTCCCGCTACCATTGTTGATTAAAAAATACAATAAAAATCACGAATACTATTCACTTTTCAGAATGGCAGAGACCTTTGCTGTTCCTGACTGTGTTTTTGATATATATTCTGCAAATAACTGAATTCATCTATCAGGTGGTGGCTTTACCAGAGTTGGAAAGGTCATGATCTTTCAGCTGAATTCACCAATGGTTTATGTCCAAATATAGTACTGAATCTTACCTGGAGGTGGAGCAGGCTGACTAATGGCTCTTCCATTTCCTTTAACTATGTGTTGAGCAGGGTGGTCACAGTGAGTTTCCAAGGACCATTTCACAGAAACCTACACAAAAGAGTTCACATGTTGATTCCAAGAACTGTTTGTGTAGTGCATTACCTAAATGGTCAAGGGCAGAAGGAACAATAACACACGAATTATTCCCCTTGGAAAAACTAGGTAGTTAAAATTCAACTGAATTATCAGAAAATAACACCTGATTTCCTCACCTCCTTTTCTAAACTGCTGCCAGTATGGTTTGGTCTGAAAAGTGGGTGGAGTAAAATCAAGAATGACAGGGGTTGATGTTCATGGATGTATTCTTCTGCCAGTGGAAATGTTTATAAAACTAAACAAAATGTTCAAAGGGGAGTGTGCACGATTTATTGTCTAAATACAGTCCTGCAACTCTCACAATAGAGCCAACTGAGGAACTTCTACTGATTTCCATTGTTGTGAAGATATTTCAGACCTCAAAATTAAGGAGATGAAGCAAGTTGCAGGCTTTTGGGGAAATGAGTTCATCATTTGGAGGCTGCTTGGCTACATGGCATACACAAGAGAATAAGAAAAATATATGTCTTCTATTTCAAATATCTAGATATTTGAAAATCATCCCATGCTGAAATTTGTCATGGAACCAGCCATGCCATTCTCATTAAGTTTACAATGCCTATTGTTAAAAGAAATAGTTCTTACTGTGGGGAGAAAATTATACCCAGCAATTCCAGCCTGTAATAGTCTGCAAAAATAACTCCTAATTGACTGTTGAGAGTAATGATAACATGATTTAAAACATAATGTTGGCACCAGAAAATTTAGTGCAGCAGACCAATCTGAGGGGTGAGCTGTCAGTAAAGCAACCCATTGAATTTTTCTAAGCTAATTCAAATAAAAACAGGGAGATTAAAAGCGATAACACAGTACCAGTGAGATGAGAATTTCTGCAAAATTAGATTACAGCCTTTTTGTGACCATAAAAACCATATTATCCTTGACATTGCTAAATCAATCACTGCAAGAATATTATCTTTACAAGTTAAACTACTGCTTCTTAGATTGAACCTGAAGAGTCTGGTCTGCTTTTCTGCTATTTGAGAAACAGAAGTGATGCTTTTTTTTACATATATTTTGTTTGAAGAGGGATGAACGCTTTGCAAGCAGCTTTGTGACAAAGAAATCATACCATTTACCCATAGCGTCACCAAAGGTATCATTTAGATTCAAGGCAAAAAAAAGAAACATTTGCAGAGTATTAAATTGTGAAATGCAATAACTTCTACAACTTGTCATTTGGCTGCTTATTGACATCCCATCACAATTTGTTAAAACATAAGTTTATTTTTGTCTTTGTGCAACATAGGTGAGCATTTCCAGATAACTCTGTTCATTTCTCAGCAATTCAGACATCTTTGATGAATAGTTTTTATTTAGGATACTGTTTTCCCTGGGGAGTGAGGGATTATCTTTATGTCTCTGGTCTGATTGTTCAGTAGGACAAAAAAGAACAAGAGAATAGTGTTCTGTTTATGCAAACAAGGAAATTCTAGACAATAGGTTTAAGACCATAACATCTTGACCACTGATTTCTCTGAAGCAAAATGCACATGATAAGAACATAGACTCTTATGGGACCTGAAGTAGAATTTTGTCTACATTTCAGGGTAGCAATCTGAGTTTGGCAAAGCCAGGTAACTGCCCTTCCCGGAGTTTCTTATCAGTAAAAAGTGTACAACAATTATGATAGGGTTGGTGTGAGAATTAAATTAAATGCAAATCATGAAGCTTGACACATAGAAAGCACTTGACACATTGAATTATCATTATTAACATTATCATCTTCATCGGTATCATTTGTGCTTCAAAATTATATTAACTAAATTAATACGTATTAAAATATGGTGTCTTGTTTAAAATACCAAACCTTGGAGCATGCTGTTTCTTCTATCTGAAAGACCTTCAGATGTACAGATGGCCTGGAAAATATTCACCAACTTACACGATTTACTTTTAAATATTTAAAAAGCAAAAGATAGGTGGAGATAATTGATTCATCTTTGATTATCCTGGGAGATTAATTAATGTCATTTTCCTTCGATCTACTGCTCAGGGCTTATAGGAACACTAACTTTGGACTTTCACTTGACATTTAAGCATTGTCCAGCTTCTCTTTCTACCTAATAGAGTTTGAATTCCTTGAAGATAACTCCAGAATCCAGCATGTAGTAGGTGTTGAAGTATGCTTCTTAAACAAGAGGCTGTTTTTATGACATTTTGTTAGCTTTTGAAATTGACTTTAGTTTTTTAGAACAGTTTTAGGTTCAGAGCAAAATTGAGTGGAAAGCACATACCTTCCGCCCCATACACATATAGAGTTCTTCAATATGAACAAGCAACACCAAAGCGGTCCATTTGTTACAATCAATGAACATAGATTAACACATCATTATCACACAAAGTCCATAGTTTGCATTAAAGTTCACTCTTGGTGTTGTATATTGTATGTGTTTGGAAAAATACACAATGACATGGGCCTACAATTACAGAATCGGACAGAATTAGTTTGATGAAAACCTAGCTTGCCCTGCAATACCTCTGTGCTCTGCCTAATCTATACTTTCTTTCCTTCTAAATCCTTATGACCACTGATTTTATTACTGCCTCCATAATTTTCCCTTTTTCAGAATGTCATGTAATTAGACTCATACAGCCTGTAGCCTGGAAAGATTGGCTCCTTTCACTTAGTAAAATACAAATACATTTAAGTTTCTTCCGTATCTTTCCATGATTTGATAGCTTATTTCTTGTTGGCACTAAATAATATTCCATTGTCTGGAAGAACCACAGTTTATTTATCTATTCACCTACTGAAGGATGTCTTGGTTGCTTCCAAGGTTTCACAATTATGAAGAAAGCTGTTGTAAACATAGTGGGCAGGTTTCTGTGTGGACATAAGTTTTTAATTTATTTGGATAAATACCAAGGACCATGATTGTTGGATCATGTTGTAAAAATACGTTTAGCTTTGTATATGTTTAGTTTTATAAGCAGCTGCCAGTCTGTCTTTTAAAATAGCTGTTCCATTTTGCATCCACACCAGCAATGAATTCAGGTTTGCATTGTTTCACATACTGGCTAGCATTTGGTGTCATTAGTGTTTTAGCTTTTGGACATTCTAATAGGTACGTACTAGTAACTTAGTGTAGTTTTAATTTACGATTTTTTAATGACATATGATGTTGAGCAACTTTTCATAAGTTATTTGCCATCTAAATATCTTTTTTAGTGCAGGGTCTTCTCAGGGCTTTGGCCTGGTTTTTAATTGGTTCCTTTGTTTGTTTGTTTCCTTATTACTGATTTTTAAGGGTTTTTTACATAGTTTTGTTCTTTATTAGATATGTATCTTTCAAGTAATGATCCTCATCTGTGTCTTATTGCTTTATTTGCTTGACAGGTATTTTGCAGAGTAAAAGCTGGGGTTTTAAAAATTTTAGTAAAACCTAGCTTATCAATTTTTTTTTTTTTTTTTTACAGAGCAGAAGTTAGGGTTTTTAAAATTTTAGTAAAGCCTAACTTATCAATTATTTTTACCATAGAACACACCTGTGGTCTTTTATCAAAAAAGTTGTTATCATACCCAAACTCACGTAGATTTTCTGTTATGTTGTCTTCTAGGAGTTTTATAATTTTGCATTATATATAGTTCTGTGATCTATTTTGAATTAATTTTTTGGAGAACTTATTATAGAATGAATTATACCCCCCAAAAAATAAATTCATGAGATGAAGCTCTAACCATTAGTGTGACTCTATTTGGAGAAACAGTCTTGAAGGAGGTAATCACGTTTAAATGAGGTCATGAAGGTGCATCTCAAATCAAATTGCACTAGTGTCTTTATAAGGAGAGGAAGAGATAGATACAAGGAGTGTACACACAGATAAAAAAAACCATGTGAAGTCACAGCAAAAAGGCAGATGTCTAAAAGCCAAGAAGAAAGGCCTCTAGAGAAACCAAGCCTACTGACACCTTGATTGTGGACTTCCAGGCTCCAGATCTATGAGAATACAAATTTCTGTAGGTTAAACTACCCAATCAGTTATATTCAGTCATAGAAGCCCTCAATTGACTACTGCCAGTTATAATGATTCTGTTTAGATACTTTTTTTGCATGTAAATGTCCAGTTGTTCTAGCACAACTTTTGGAAAATGCTATCATTTCTCTATTACATTACTTTAGCTGCTTTGCTAAAGATCAGTTGGCTATATTTCTGTGAGTCTATTGTTAGTATTTACTTTGTTTCTTTGATTTGTTTGTCTATTATTTCATCAATATCATCCTGTCTTGATTACTGTAGCTTTATAGTAAGTATTGAAACCAGAGAGTGTCAGTTCCACTTTAATATTGTGTTGGCTCTTCTAGATCCTTTGCCTTTCCATATAAGCTATAAATTCAGCTTGTCAATATTCATAAAATAACTTGCTGAGATTTTAAGTGAGACTGCAATGAATCAATAGTTCAAATTAAAAAGAATTGGCATCTTGAAAATATTGAGTCTTCCTATTTACAAACATGAAATATCCCTCTATTTATTTAGTTTACCTTTGATTTGTTTCATCAGAGTTTCAATGGTCCCTTCATATATATTACACCTATTTTGTTGGATTTATAGCTCAGTATTTTATTTTGGGGGATGCTAACGTAAACAGTATTGTGTTTTTAATTTAAAATTCTACTTGTTCATTGCTGGTTTGTAGAGATGTGATTGGCTTTTGCATGTAAATCTTGTATCCTGCAACCTTGCTACAATTGTTTATTAGTCACAAGAGTGTTATTGTTGATTTAAGCCCCCTCCCCCCAAAATTCATGAGATGAAACCCTCACCTTCAATGTGACTTTATATGCAGATTTTATGCATAAAAAATCATGTTATCTGTAAATAAACAGTTTTATTTATTTCATCCTGTCTGTATACCTTTTATTTCCTTTTCTTCTCTTATTGCATTAGCTAGTATTTTTAGTATGAGTATTAAAAGGAGTGGTGTTGTCTTGTTCTTAATCTGAGTGAAAAAGCTTGTTCCTCAACACATTTTGATTTTTTTTTTGTAATGATTTCATATGTGATAGCCGTACTCAGCCATAAAAAAATACTTCAAATTGAGTTCATTGGGTGTATTTTCAAGGGCCTATTTTCAGCCACAAATTACCTCATAGTCTTACTTACGAGTCACTTAGAAAGAAGCACGTCTTTGGTAGGGTCTATTTCTTAGTCCAATTAAAATTCACTTCAGGAATGGAACATGCCACATTTATCTTCGCCACTTAGTATTATAGAATCTTGACTTTAAGAGTTTGATCATTGTATTTATATTTTTACTTCATATTTTACTTCAGATATGTATTATTTAACAAGAATGAAAAAATATATAATCTGACAAAATCCTGCCCCCTTTTATTCTTCCTTTCTTGTAATGTAAATGCTAATAAATTAGATTATAAATTAAAAATGTAAAGAAAGCATAACAATGATCATTCAATATGTCCTTCTTTTAGACAAATGAATGCCTTAGTTGAAAATTAACCACACAATTTCAGTGTTACATACTTGAGAAAGAGTACTCTAAGTTTAGGCAACAAAAACCAAACAATGATACTTCACATATATATAAAATATATTGAGAGATAAATTGTTTTTGTATTTAAACTCTAAGGTAGTAAAAATAATCTAATAATTTGTAAATTGTTGTTGAGTTCTATATACCAGGTTTCTCATTGTAATTTTGCTGTATGAAGGTCACAATTAGGAAAATGTTTTTCTTAGTGTGCATTTTCAATTCCTTTATGGGCAGATATATTATTTATAGCCAGAAAGAAATTGGTCATTTATTCTATCTGTGATAACTACCAGATTGTGAAAGCTGTTTCAATATGTTTTTATTTTTAAAGTACAATTAATGATATTTCTAGATAGTAACTTTGCTGCATTATTAAAAGCACAAAACCTAAACTATTTTATACTAATCTTGCAACTCAGGTAAAGACACCATATTAGGAACTTAGAAATATATTTCATGGCTCTAATTTGGCTGGTTATATAAGAAAGAGAAAGTGCACGAAGCTGCAAAATATGAGCATTTTCTGTGACTTTCCCTTCAGAAAAAAATAGCTTATAAAAGTTAATGTATTTTATTTTAGTTTTTTATTGCATTTTTAAAGTATGGTTTTAAACCTCCTTAATCTTTAAAATGATGCTATTTATTTCTGATTTGTGGCAGTGTCAGGGAAACATAAGAAAGTAGACCCACAATGGTTAGTATATTTAAGATACTGTTTGCTTTAAGTGTTTCCTTGTATTCAGTAAACTGTACCAGATATCGTAACCTTGAGCATCACCTGTATTTGATTGCTTAGAATTCCAAATCCGATTCGTAAAATCACCTCCAGTGTGTGACTGGGTTTACTATGTAATTTTTCTTTTCAAATAGGCCATTATTGTAGCCTCCCACCTAAACCCTAAGCATGCTGTTATTAACTTGCTTTTAAGTTCCTCAATAAACACTGCATTTTTATTAAACAGCCCTAGAGGAAGGAAAGATTATTTTAATGTGGCATCAACAGTGTGGTTCTGTGGTTCTATTCAATTAGCATTGGCTTGCCAACCTCTTTAAGTACTGGCACCATGTACAAGTGTGCTTATTAGCAGCTTTTCTTTTTTCTATATGTCCCCCCATATCTTTAAGCTCTGGTAAGAACATATCCTAGATTTTTTTCAAGTTAAGTAAAATCTGTCTCCCTCTTTCTCTGTCCCTGTCTTTCATACACACGCAATCCTTGCTTTCTAAGGATAGATAACATTCAGACAGAGATCGATAGATGATAGATAGATAGATAGATAGATAGATAGATAGATAGATAGATAGAGGTAGATGATATATAGAAGCATAAACAGACATGAACTAGGGCAATATAAATGGTGACATAGAAAAGATAATACATTTGGCCAGGCGCATGGCTCATGCCTGTAATCCCAGCACTTTGGGAGGCCGAGGCAGGTGGATCACGAGGTCAGGAGATTGAGACCACCCTGGCTAACATGGTGAAACCCTGTCTCTACTAAAACAAATACAAAAAAATTAGCCAGGCAGGTGGCAGGTGCCTGTAGTCCCAGTTACTCAGGAGGATGAGGCAGGAGAATGACGTGAACCCGGGAGGTGGAGCTTGCAGTGAGCCGAGATCTCGCCACTGCACTCCAACCTGGGCAACAGAGCGAGACTCCATCTCAAAAAAAATAAAAATAAAAAAATAAACTTTTTAAAATTTCAAATTAATAGCATTCAATGATTAATTGATGTGTAGGTGAGCCAAAGTGAAAAGTCAAAAATAATTATCTAATTTCTGGTTTGGATGGCAGCTAGTTTAAGATCCATAATATAAAATAATTAGCAAGTTCAATTGGAATTGTCTAAATATAGCTAAATTTTTATTTATTTAGGGCTTAGTATGCCAAATACTTTGCTAAACACTTTACATGCACTGTCCTATGTAATCCTCAAAACATTAGAAATAAGGAAAGTGAAACCCAGGGAGTTAAGAAACATGCCAATGGTCATATCTATAATACATACTTAGCAGGATTCATGGCTAGACATTTTGATGCCAGACACCACTCTATTAGTAACCATCACCTTAAGTCTTGCTGGGTTTGAGATTCTCATGCCAAGATAGGCAGAATTGCCCCAAAATATGTTGGATATGGCATTTTAAAACTCATAAAGAACGGATTTTGGCACTTGGTAGATTTACCCAAGGAGCAAGTGCATGTTAAAATAGTGGTCCTGCAGACAGAGTGCTAGGTAATGCTAACATTCATGGGAAGAGCTGGGGAGAGACTGAAGTGATGAGACCGAAAAGTAACATTAATAGAAGGGGGAGAAGACTCAAAGAATGCAGAATAACCAATGTAAAGGATGGCCAATGGTTTTGAGAAAGAGAATAGCCAACATCAACACCAACGTTAACATCGAGCAGAGAAGTGAATCATAGGATGGGAACATCATGGTTATTGGGCAGAGACCATTTCCAACCTTTGCCAATGGTACTGCAGCTTAGGAGTGGGGAAGGACCAGGCTGCAGTAAGTGAGAATGGATTAGCAGGGAAGGATTGTGGGGTCTGAGTGAGCTGAGATTATAAGAATGCCCAGCAGATGCCCTTGCCCATGGTGTGGTCATCATAGGCATTACTATGTTCACCTGTATTGTCTTTTGCAGTGGAACCTATGCATAGTGTATCATACAGAAATTTCACGCATGGATCCTGGTAGAAATAACTTAGACTATGACCTCTTAATTTTTAGCAGTGTGGGAAGATTTTAATAAAATGATATTTTGAAGATTTTTTTTTTATTTAAGCCCAGAATATGCAGGAGATATATTTAAGTCCACCAAAAGAGCCTCATTTGGTAAAGCAAAAATGCCACAATCTTTTAAAATTGGTATTTTTTTCTAAAACTGAAAACTTCACACATTTTACATTTCATTTGCTAACTTTCACAGCAGGTCTCCAAAAACCCAACTTCCTTCTGAAGTGTGTTTCCAAGCAATTTCATTTGGAAACAGAGAACTGTCTTGACCTTTTCGTGGGTTTTAACTCTGCATCCTAAAAGACTTCAGAGGCAACACTCAACAGGTGTCCAAATATTCCAGGATAATATGATTCCTATTTTTAGATAGCATTTTCCATAGCTAAAAAAGAAAATAGATTAGTCAATCAGTTCTCTTTTAAAAGGCCTTCTGGAAAAGCAGTTTTTTACCTTTGAGTCTGCATCACATTTACCCCTTTGTGTGTTCCATTAATTATCATTACACAGCCTTTTACGTCTAGCAGTATATGGTTCTAAAATGGAAAACTCCAGTTGTTTCTGTCTGAAGGCTTTGAATCAAGGATCACAAAGCCTGTTGATGGACATGTAGGTTGCTTCCAAATCTTGGCTATTGTAAACAGTACTGCAAAAATATAGGAATACAGATATCTCTTTGATATACTGATTTTCTTTCTATTGTGTATATACCCAGCAGTGGGATTGCTGGATCATAAGATCATATGGTAGCTCAATGTTTAGATTTTGAGGAACCTCCAAATTGTCCTCTATAGTGGTTGCACCAATTTACGTTCTTACTAACAGTGTACAAGTATTCCCTTTTCTCCACATTTGTTGTTGCCTGTCTTTTGGTATAAACAATTTTAACTGAAGTGAAATGATACCTCACTGTAGCTTTGATTTGCATTTCTCTGATGGTCAATGATGTTGAGCACCTTTTCAGATGCCTGTTTGCCATTTGTGTGTCTTCTTTTGAGAGATGTCTATTCAAACCTTTTGCCCATGTTTTGATTGGACTATTAGATTTTTACCCACAAAAATATGTAAAAATAATAAGAATAATAAAAAACAGAGCAATAAATAAGAACCACAAAACCATGGAAAGAGAACTCTTTAGCATCATCTGTTCTCCAAGGGATCAGCTCTACTAAGAGGATTCTTCAGGCCTCTGCTCAAGAGTGAAATAAGTTTTGTCAAACAGTAAAGAAGGATTTGATGTGGGAAAATTTAATCATCACTTTCCTTCATTTTATTTATCCAAGTTTCCTGCAGTCATTTTTTTAAAGAATGAGTGTTATTTTATAAGTGGTTAATAAATGTGGATCTATATCACTAGCTTCATTGTACAGCTGAAGGAAATGGAGGTCTAAAAATGTCAGATGACTTGCCCAAGGTTCCACCATCAATTAGTGGCAGAGTGTGTTCATTAAAGTCTTCTGTGCTGCAAGCTAAAGAAACCAACTTCAACTTTTTCAAGAAAAAGTAAGGACTGATCGGAAAAACACTAGGGTAGCTCACAGAATAAAAACAAAAGGTTAACAACCAAGCCTCAGGTGGGGAGAAACCAGTGTAGTATAGGGACAGTCATTGTCAGGCCTCCTTTCTAGAACATGGCCAAGGGAGACTCTACTCAGACACCATCTACTGATGTGGTCAACTCCACACTCAGGGTTCAAATTCCCACTGAAGAAAATCTGACTGGCTGAGCTTGCATCAGAGACATCTACCCAGGGATCTAAAGACTATGGTTTGGGGTTTGCAGAGCCACAGCCTCTGGCAAAATATTGAAGAATCTCATACTCAACTGTGGCTCACAAATCAGTGTTCATATTGCCTGGTTTTCTACTTACATTGTCTTTGCTGACATGAGCGTCATTTGAGGAGCTTTTAAAAAATACCAGTAGTCAGACCTACTCCTAGATACTAAATAAGTTACTCTGAGTAGAGGTAAGCCCTGTTTATTTGTTTGTTTTTATGCTTTACTTTTTAAATGATTCTAATGTGCAAGCAAATTATAGAATCTATGGGGAAGAAGATTGTTGCCTCCAGCAGAAGTTAAGTAAAAAGGAAGGAAGCAATGAATGAAACAAGACAACATCCACTGATTGACAAAGAGCTCAGAAACTATCCAGGCACTTTATTCCCATATTTTGGTGCAAGTCAGAATAACCAAGGAAACCTGTGCTAAAATCCAGATTGCAAAGTCCTATTTTAGACCCAGGAAATGTGTAAAAATCGTGGAACTTGTATTACTACAACTCTCTTCAGGTGGTTCTCACAGAGGCACATCTGTGCTGGCTCTGTAGTTCTAAAGTTGAAATGCTTGACTATGATGACTCTAGGCCAGTAGTTCTCAAACTTGAGTATGCATCAGAATCACCTGGAAGACTTGTGAAGCTGGAGATTGCTGGGCTCCACCTTAGTGGTTTCTGGTTCAGTAGGTCTGAATTGGGGCCCAAGAACTAGCATTTTTGAGTATACTGGTGATACTGGTACTGCTGGTCCAGGAACCACACTTTGAGAACCATACTCTTAAAGGGTTAAAGCTTATTCTCCCATATAAACGCTGATTGCAAAAGGCTTCTACAATAGAATCCATGGCAGTGGTCCTAGAGGAAAGCCATTAATGGAGAGCTACTTCAGAGCAGGGTGAGAGGTGCAAGGTTCATGCAAAAGAAAATGGCATATGCATATTAAAAATGCAATTCTACAGCACACTATGGGGCATTATTGAGCCCACAGCCTCTGACCTGGCATGCCTTAATTTGACCTCACGTAGTTGGTTTTGCCAATATTTGACAAATTTATTTTGAAATGAATCCTAGTTCAAAATCCTATATTTTTCTGAGAGATAACCAGTGCTTTGAACATTCATCATAGTATCTCTTTCCAAATATTTAAGGAGAGTTTCTCTTACTGCCCAGACATTCATTAAATTATCGTAAATCATTAAATTAAATTAAATTAATGATCATAAATCATTCATTAGATTTCCCATTTATCAGAAATGCTTGAAACAACAAATCATGTGCTTTGTTGAACTCTGAGAAAACAAACATAAAAATAAGAGATTTGGTGTTTCAGATGGTATCACCTATATACACACACATTTACTTGGTATACCCATATATTTATGTAACAGTACAATGAAATATAAATAAAAGAGTTTTCACTACACTATATAGAGACATAGGGTATGTTGGCAGGTCAAAGAAGCCTTTATAAACGTGAACACCTAAAGTTGTATAAGTTGATGAGCCAAATAAAGGGAATACTCCCAGAAAACAGCAGGACATGCAAAGTCATAGAATGAAGAGAAATCTATGGTCAACCAGCAAAAACTGATGCTTCTTGATGAATAGAAAGAAGACATGAAAGAAAAAAGAAGAAAGAAAGAAAGAAGACATGAAGGAGGTAGGCAGAGGCCCTACCTTGGAGATGTTCATGGGCCATGTTAAAGTGCTAAGCAGATATCACAAGACCATGTGCAGGGATTTATATTAGCGGTTCCTAGTCCTAATGTTACAATAGCTGGGGGAATTAGCTGGGTTTGGTGGCACATGCTTGTAGTCCTAGCTACTTGGGAGGCTGAGGCAGGAAGACTGCTTGAGCCTTAGAGGTCAAGGATTCAGTTAGCTGTGATTACACCACTGCACTCCAGCCTGAGTTACAGACAATGGCCATGTCTCAAAAAGAAAAAGAAAAGAACCATCTGGGAAGTTGTAAAACAATACTGTAACAATACCTGTTCTCTCGTCCAAATTTATGAGTTGGAATGTCTAAAGATGGGCCCAGGGCATCAATATTTTTAGAGGCTTTCCTGGTAATTCTAATATTCAGCCATGGGTGAGAATGGATGAATTATAGCACCATTTTTGCTAATAGTCAAAATGGTTCTGGCATCCAGGTTCAAGGATAGATTGGAATGGACACAACTGAACGCAGGAAGAGCAATTAGGAAGTTATTGCATGAGGTCTGGAAAGACGATAAATCCTGAACTTGGTAGTTTCGGTGGTAATGGGGAAGAATGAACTTTAGGCAGGATGTCAAGGAAGTAGGGTTTACAGAGTATGGTTTCTGATTGAAACTGTTGGAGGAGGAATATGGAGGGGACTAACTGAATCCCCAAGTCCCTGCCTTGGCCATACCTCATTTAGCTTTCCCTTATTTTCAATTCCATAGTGTTTCGCTGGACAAGTTCTGCTTACTAGATACAAATTGAGCAAGACATTACTTTCCTGTATTCTAGGCCTGGTTATCTCTCCAGAGCAATCATCTTAACATCAAGGTCCTGAGCAATGTGTCATAGAATTTTCCTTCCAGTTTAAAACTAGAATATTTTTATGGCAAATAACGAAGCACATTTGGCAAAAAAAAAAAAGCACGTACTTAAAAGTGAAGCTACCATGGTGAGTCTTTTCGCTTCTATTTTAAAGTACATTTACATCTGGGGAAAAATAGCAGATAAAGTTCTAACTGTAATTTAATGCATGGTCTAATACTTCCATTTATCAAAATGTCAGCTGCCAAACACCCAGCACAAACCAACATTGTTTCTGAGAAATGGGGAACTGGCCCACTCAAAAGACAATGTCTCTGAAGGGAGTTTTAAACAACTAAGACTGAACAAATTTCTCCCCTTTTGTAAACTGATGTCTGCCAGGGTAAAGGTATAGGGGAAAAAAGGATACATCTGCATTGTCTTGTAATTGTAACTATGGCATTTGCAAAAACTGAACTGGATTTTCCCATTTTCATGGATGGTGCTTTCAATAGTTGTGTGTGTGTTTCCACAGAAGCAATGAATTTGGGTAGACCTACAGGTGTAATTTTATCAACTTTCATTCTTGCAATAAGCTCATGACACAGACAAAGAACAAACAGTTGTCTTTTTAGAATGTCATGTACATGCATTCCACTGCATGTCATTTACAAAAAAGGAAACATGGCATTTAACCAAAAAGACTCATAGGTGTAACAGCAAAAAGCAAAAAAATTTGCCTTATCCAGGATCACAAGGCTGGAAAGCCAAGAACCCAACTACAGATTTCTAATTCTGAGTCTTAAAAACTTTTCATCACCTGTCCTATATCTCCAGCACTAGAGTCATCAGTGTTGAGTCATCAACTTATTGTGGGAAAAGTCAGCTTTGAAAGCAGAGGAGTTTAACACAAAGCTCTTCCAACAGTGTGACCTACAGTTCCTTACACACCTCTCTGAGCTTCAGTTTCCTCAAGGTGAAATTTGCCTGAGATCCACATGTGCAGAATATTTTGGAGAAACAGTAAGATATATGATGCTACTCTCTGTCCCCATCACTTATACACACATACATCATTGCTTATGAGATTATAAGAGAGCGGACTTTTTGCTTTGGTTTCTGTTGAATCTGTCTGGAAATAACATCTTCAATGATGAAAGAATGGAATTTGTAAAGCATATATTAAACACCTGAAAGCCTACATGTATTATTTTCTTCCTCTTCTATGTTTTTATTTTCTACATATTTTATTGTAGAAGGTTCTAAGGGCCTGGATTTATAGTCTACTTTGTCTGACTGACACAAAGTCCTCCAGCCACCTCAGCAGAAATCAAACACACGGGATGACGGCACATCCGTGAGGGACAGCTGGTATTCGAGACAGTGTGTAAATAATAAATTTAGCATTTAAAAATCTCACATAGGTCTTCTGATTTTATTAACCTAGACAACTTATAATAATTATGATAAACAGACATTGTCATTAAATATAGCAGCCATTTGATAAGATTAAACATAATGCAATACATCTTCCTTTCCTCCCATTCAGTATAATAAATTACCCTTAGGCTTCTAAATGAAGCATTTTATAATTGAGCAAAACAGATCGATTTTTAGGGGTCCTTATTTATATGCAAAACAGACTTCTTGCGAATGGTAAACTTGATTAAAATCTCTCTAATTGCAAATCACAAATAACTTTTCCTCCCAAGACATAACTATTCTATTAATGTATAATTTATGGCATACAAGGATAGTAAAATTCTAATGTGCTTATGATCCAGATGGAAGAAAGAGTTAAATAGAGAAAACAACAAACTATATAAGATGGGAAGAAAATGGAATTAAAATTTTAAAAAAATATTGCACGAGATAGTGTCCCAGCTGTTACAGATGCCACAAAACAACAGAGATTGGTATAGAATATAATAGCAGAATCAGCATCAGGAGACTTTTAAGAGGTTTCCATGGAAGATCTAGATTTAGAGAGGAAAAAAGTCCTCAGAAAATGCATGAACCATTCATTGGTTATGGAAAGCAAGTTGGCAAATGTGACCTATTTGGGTCTGTTTGGGAGCCCATAGGTGCACCCCTACTCAAAATCACAAGTCTGTTCTGGTTATTAACCAATGATTAAGATATTAAATCCTAGGTGAGTGGCCTTTTACCTAACTGCATGTCATTTACAAAAAAAGAAAAAAAAAGGAAACATGGCTTTTAACCAAAAAGACACATCTGTGTAGCAGCAAAAATAAGACTCCAATTGATGTCAGTCATGGCCTCTGCAGATATCCCCTTCCCCAGCTGGACCAATTCCACATGACTCTTTCGGGTTCTACTTTAGAAGTGAATCCAGTGGAGATGTGGAGATGTTCTCTTGGGGGGAAGACTTAAAGATTCAAAGTTTCTAATTTATGGCCCCAATCAGTTTCTTCATGGGCATATATTTTATACTCACTTACAGTTACCTTTTTTTCTAGTCAGAAACTAGCTTTATTTCCTGTTCAGAAATAGGACTACTCTTAACAGGGATACTTATTGTTAAGTAAAAGTACATGATGTAATTTCTTCTCTAGTAAAGGTAAGTATTTAAAAAGAACCTCTGAATTCTCCCATGCTTGTAGGAAGTTGTTCCCACAGGGAGATGGACCTGCATGTTGGTTTGCTTTCATCTAACCTTGAGAATATTGCACTCTTCCGAGTATAACATTCACCTATTTGTTCAAAACTGCTTATTTCTCACCAGTATACATAGTTTCCATTCCCATGTCCTAAGAGAAATCGTTTTACTGTAAAATATATAAATTATAAACTATTTCAGTTGTGCACAAAGAACAAAAATATTCTAAATATCAACTGTGATTCATACAAATACATTTTATTTCAGGTGTAATTATTGGGCATATATGATGGAGTAATCCTGCTCTGGGCTTCAGTGATGAACAGGGTGAGCATAGCTCCACTCTTAAAACAGACAATTATGAGAAGACGGATAATGGATTTTCATAAAAGACATGATAGCCAAAGCCCAGGGGTGATGAGTCCATATGGCGGTGTGAAGGAAATCTCCCTGGGGGGTGAAACTGGAATTAATGAGTACTTTTCCTTCTTCTGGACTCAGCATAATAAGTTACCTGTAAGCTGCAGAATGAGAGCATTTTATAATGGAATAAAACAAGTCAATTTAGAGTCCGTATTTATAAGGAAAGTAAGATTTTTGCAACTGATAACACTGGTTAGCACTGTGGAGAATTCCCCAGGATGGTTCCTCTCCCCACAAGATTCCCCAAGTAAATTGTGATGGGGGAAGTGCTCCATGTTCAATCTGTTCCTGATCATTCTGCTCTTGCACAGAATGAGATGCAGGAACAGGTGCTATCAACCCAACGACCTATATTTTCTATATTTTCAAATGAAAAGTGTCTCAGAAACATTTCACCTATCGATAAGCCCAGAACATGATATTTGGATAAGTTCTACCAGCTTAAATTTAAATATTATTCCAGAGCATTAGTTTCTCTGGCTAACGGTATTGTTAGACTCAGTGCTACTCTTTTGATTGAAAGCAACAGAGCAAGGAATCATGATACTGCATGCCTTTGAAGAGTTTCAGATTTGGGTAGCTGTCTGCAAAGGGCAGTTTGTGATGGTGTCAACAGCATGTGGGCTTTAGACTAGGCTGACGTGAGAGGCAGAGAGAGAGCGGGCCGGACCTGTAGTTAGAAAGCCCAGGTTAGGGTTCTTCTCGGCCATGGATTCTGTGTGATCTGGCACAGATACCGTTTTGGAAGCTCTGTTATCTCATATACAGGATGCACATAGAAATATGTTCCTCATCACAGGGTTTGTAGGAACACCAAGCAAGAAAGACCTGTATGGTACATCTATATTCTAAAGTAATACAAATGTTTTGGAATATTGGGTACATGTCACAGTTCCTGAGGGAACAAGATTTTCTCAAGCTTATAAAAAAAGCCTATGGACAATTCTCAATTGAGGCATTCCACGAGAGACCTAACCAGTACTTCTCAAAATTGTCAAGATCATCAAATCAAGGAAAATGTGACAGACTGTCACAGTCAACAGCCTCAGGAGATGTGACAGCTGAATGCAATGTGGCATTGCGGCATTCCGGGTGGCATTGTGAAACAGAAAAGCAACATTAGATAAAAACTAAGGAAATATGAATTAAGTACAGACTTCAGTTAACAAAAATGTATCAATGTCGGTTCATTAATTTTAGCATATGTACCATATTATGTAAGATGTTAACAACAGGGGATGATAGTTGTGGAGTATATGAGAACTCTGTATCTTCACAACTTTTCTGTATATCTAAACTGTTCTAAAGTGAAAAATTTATTTAATTTTGCTGAATGGCATTATGAAGTCCCATTTATTTATTTAGCCAACACATATGCATTGAATAGCCGCTGCATGTGCCAGGCACTGTTCTAGGAGCTGGTGATACAGCAATGAACAAGATAAAATGATGAGCGGTCACTTAATGGGTACCATGTATGTTATTTGAGTGATGAATACCCTAAAAGCCCTGAGTTTACCACCATGGAATCTGGGTGTGTAATAAAATTGCACATGTACCCCATACATTTCTACATGTAAAAATAAACGTAAAAATACAAAAATAAAATAATTAAAAATAATAATTAGTAAAAACAAAGTCCTGGTTGTTAGATAGTTTGTACACCAGTAAGGAAATGAAAATAAATAAAATGTAAATATATTTTAAATGATATCTTGTGCTGCTGAATGCTGTATGAACAAAGAAACACAGCATAACAGTGAGGAGGAGATACTGACAAAATAGAAAGAGGAGATCTCCTGGGGGAGGGTTCAGAGGAGACATGAATCAGTAACGGTGCAGAGAGAGGATGGCCATGCCAAAACCTGGGGTGGGAGCATCCTATACAGAGGTCCCAGTAAGTGTGAGACCTCTGAGACCAGCACAGGCTAGGGGTGCACTAGGAAAAGCAAGAAAGTCACCATCACTGGAAACAAGCTAGAGAGGGTAAGCGTGGGAGCAGATGAAGCCAGAGAGGCACCCGTCACTATATTGGGCAGTGCCTTATCATCAAAAATAACTACCTTGGATTTTGCTCTAGGTAGGTTAGAAAGCCATTGGAAGATTTTTGTGGAAGAGAGAAAAGAAATAGTATTTCTATTTCTTAGCATTTTATTATGAAAAATTTCAATCATACAAAAAAATTGAATAAATTGTACAGTGAATAGCCTCGTCCATCCATCACTTACGTTCTGTAATTGTTTTGCTATAGTTATTTTAGAACATATCTATTCATCTGTTTGTTCATCTATCAATATATCTTATTTTTTGAGGCATTCCAAATTAAGTTTCAGAAAGTAGTCCAATTCCTATCAAATACTTTAGCACAACATCATTAAACAAAGTTCAGCATTTGTTTACTGTTCTTTTTATTTAAGATAGAATTTATATAAATTAAAATGCATAAAAGTAAGTGTATCAATTCTAAGAGCTTTGACAAACGTACACGCTTGTGTAATCAAACCCTCAATAAGATATAGAATAACACATCACCCCCAAGAGTTTTCTCATTCTCTTTCTCAGTCCATCCTCCTCCCCACCCACTTTTAGAGGCAACCTGTGGCCCTGTAATTCTATTTCCAGGTATATATCCAATGAAATGAAAACATAGCCATGAAAAGACTTGTTCAACAAAGCTTATAGCAGTTTTACTGATAATGCCTCAAACAGAAAACAGCCCAGTTATCCATCAACAGGTAAATCAATTTAAAAAGTGGTATATTCATACCGTGGAATTCTCACAGCACTAAAAGCAACAAACTACTGAAGCACAGAATAATATGGATGAATCTCAAACACATTTTACTCCATAAAAGAAACCAGACACAAAGGCGTATACATACTGTCTATTTGCTTTCATGTGAAGTTCAAGAGCAGGAAAAGCTAACTCCTGGTTAAATAAGTATATAAGAAATAAATGAGAATTCAACTTTAAAGGATCCTTTACCTGCTTTGGGCAGAACAAACTTCACTCCAGATGAATGAAGGCAAGAGAGAGCTTCCTGAATTTGCCCTAACTTCCTCAATTCTAAAGTACAGAGTTCAGTAATTGTGGAATGAGTAAATGAAGAGCTGAATAAAAAGACCTGAGATCTAAGGAATCTTTCTCTAACGATGGGACTCTCTGAAGTGAGCCTACCTTCTAACATTTGTTGACAGCAATTCTCCAATCTGAAACCCTTGAGACAGTACTTATACACACTGCCTTTTACTCCCTCTCAAATCTTTACCCAGTACCTTTATTCGTTGACCTGAAACACACATGCTAATTTCCAGAGAGTATATGTTGGTGCGTCTTGGTCATTTCTGTCTCAGGCACCCACCAACAAGTTTACAAAGATACACATTTCAGAGCATTTATTAGGTTCTCATTATGCACTGTATTCTTTTCTGTTTTCATTATACTTTAAGTTCTGGGGTACATGTGCAAAACGTGGAGGTTTGTTGCATAGGTATACATGTGCCATGGTGGTTTGCTGCACCCATCAACCTGTCATCTACATTAGGTATTTCTCCCAGTGTTATCCCTACCCTAGACCCCCACCCCCCAACAGGCCCCTGTGAGTGATGTTCCCCTCCCTGTGTCCATGTGTTCTCATTGTTCAACTCCCTCTTATGAGTGAGAACAGGTGGTGTTTGGTTTTCTGTTCCTGTGTTAGTTTGCTGAGAATGATGGTTTCCAGCTTCATCCATTTCCCTGAAAAGGACATAAAGTCATCCTTTTTTATGGCTGTGTATATACACTGAGTTCTCTTTTTTTTTTTTTTTTTTTTT
>NW_012116699.1:2362896-2396800 GCF_000951035.1 Colobus angolensis palliatus | reverse complement strand
CTTGCAGTGAGCCAAGATCGGCCCACTGCATTCCAGCCTGGGCGACACAGCGAGACTCTGTCTCAAAAAAAAAAAAAAAAAAAGTTATGTAAACTCTGGCATTCACTTTCTCTTAAATACGTTATGATAATAAAGGATAATATGGTATCTTCTGTATAGTATCTAACATATTTTCTTTTACTGCTATAATGTATTCTATGAAAATAATGTAGATATTACATATATGAGTATATAAATATATGTAATATGTGTATTGAGATATGATATATAAATATTTAATTTTATAAATATATGTATGTAAATTTACACAATTTAATAGGTATATTTCATAGGAATATAACTAGCATTCCTATGAAATGTAACATATATTGTATATATATATGTATATTTATATATACACACACACAATCATACCATATATGTGTTAAGTGGAACAAAAGTTGCAGTGCACATCTAAAACAAAACTTCATATTTCTCTATATACATATATTTATATAATACCTGTAAATATATTGTGAAGACACATCCCTGATTATAGAAGCTACCTCTTAGAAGAGGCTTAGAAAAGGGTGACTTAGCCATGTCTTTCTATCTTAATATTTTGCTTAATTATGATAATGGATGAATACTGCTAATGTAATTAAAACTAATCCAAAACATATTTTGAAAAGAAACAAGCAAGTACACTACAAATTGCCTGTTTTATGGTTTGCTTTGTTTTGCTTTCTTCTTCCTCCCATCCTCACTGCTCCATATGTAGAGAACAAAATCATTTTGTGGTGAGTGTTCACTTCGGTGTTCTAAAATAGAAGCTAAAAAGAGAATATAAAGTTACTCTGAGGTCTGTGCCTACTGACATTTTTTCTCTTTTTTGTTTAATTTTCCACAATATGGACATGGGTAAAAATAAAACATAAAGCTTGATAACTAGAGTTTTCATCAAAATAATAAATGCCAATTGAAGAATAATTTTCAGGCATAGTGGCCCAGAAGTGCTTACTTCATCTTTTAAATATGAGAGAGCTTTAAAAATATTTTTAATGACTATTATGAAAAATAATGGGAATATTAAATCTTTTTTCTTGGGTACTGTGAGTTATTGTTGTGAGTGTGTCTGCACCAGGGTCCTCATGTGGATAAAAATATCAACACATTTGTTTTCACAGAGGAAAAAAATCCTCTGGGACTAGAATGTGGCAGTTTAACATGATGTTTAATTTACCAATTTAAAGATATTTATTCTTATATAAAACCTTATATGCACATTGACATCATGTGTTTCAAAACTCATCCTATATACAGAAGTCCAAAGGTTCAAGTCATTGTGCTAAGAGGTTTCCTTGTTTATATTTTTAATAGAGTTCTTAACTTATTTATAGAAGTAAGCACTGTAATGTAATTTTTAAAAATGATGCACTTTGGGAGGCCGAGGTGGGTGGATCATGAGGTCAGGAGATCGAGACCATCCTGGCCAACATGGTGAAACCCCGTCTCTACTATTCAGGAGGCTGAGACAGGAAAATGGTGTGAACCTGGGAAGTGGAGCTTGCAGTGAGCCAAGATCGTGCCACTGTACTCCAGCCTGGGCAACAGAGCGAGACTCTGTCTTAAAAAAAAAAAAAAAAAAGGCTTCGGCACAGTTAAGGAGGTTCAAACCTGAACCCCCTATGCCCTTAGCAACATGGATGATGGGTTCAGGAGAGGGGATGTGTAACCTGGGGATCAGGGCTAGGAAACAAATCAATTCTTCCCCACGAATAGAACATGGATAGAAATGCAGAGACGGCCAATGTCCTAGTCCAATATGCAAAGACCAGGGAAAGGTACCACAGTTGCCTAATGTGAAGGAAGGGGCTCATCAGTAAGAAATTACAGTCCTCCTGGACCACTCTCAAAGTCAGTGGGGAAAGCAGGGTTCTGGGTGAGTTGAACAAGAGCAAGATCCAGACCAGGGCCAGGGAGCAGACAGGAAGCGGGTGAAGAGTTCGGATTGTGGCAAACGAAAGACAGAAAACAGAAACTGTTCATGGAACAGGATGAACACAACTGGTGCTCTGAGGGCTGTCTTATTTGGCCAGTATAGCAGAGGGCATGTGTCGTTATCTTGGGGAGCCACAATAGTGGTGTAGGCTCATCATTAACCAGCCTACCTCAGGTCCATGGAGGAAAACAATCAGAGACACAGAAAATGCTGGTATCAAGGATCGCACACTGAAAGCATAGAATTTGTTCATGTACCTCCTTCCTTGATTAGTGTTGTCTTATAAATAGCATGGGGCAGGGCTTTCTGGTGGGTCCCAAAATAGGCACTCAGTGGAAAAACTCACTACCAGTGTTGGAGAAGCACTAATATTTTTGTAGAGATGTAATATCTGTTATTACCTTAGTATTTTTGTTTTGTTTTGTTTTGTTTTGTTTTTTTGAGAGAGGGTCTTGCTCTGTCACCCAGGCTGGAGTGCAGTGGCACCATCTTGGCTCACTGCAACTTCCAACTCCCGGGTTTAAGCCATTCTCCTGCCTCAGCCTTCTGAGTAGCTGGGATTACAGGTGCACACCACCACACCCAGCTAATCTTTGAATTTTTAGTAGAGATGGGGTTTCACCATTTTGGCCAAGGGGATCTTGAACTCCTGACCTCAAATGATCTGCCCACCTCGGCCTTCCTGAGTAGCTGGGATTACAGGTGCACATCACTACGCCCAGCTAATCTTTGTATTTTTAGTAGAGATGGGGTTTCACTGTTTTGGCCAAGGGGATGTTGAACTCCTGACCTCAGATGATCCACCCACCTCGGCCTCCCAAAGTGCTAGGATTACAGATGTAAGCCACCGCGCCCGGCCGTTTATTTTTGGAGATGGAGTCTCTCTCTGTTTCCTAAGCTGAAGTGCAGTGACGCAATCTCGGCTCACTGCAACCTCTGCCTCCCGGGTTCAAGCAATTCTCCTGCCTCAGCCTCCCGAGTAGCTGGGACTACAGGTGCCCACCATCATGCCTGGTTAATGTTTGTATTTTTAGTAGAGATGGGGTTTCACCATGTTGGCCGGGCTGGTCTGAATCTCCTGACCTCAAGTGATCCACCCGCCTCTGCCTCCCAAAGTTCTGGGATTACAGGCGTGAGCCACGGCGCCTGGCCTACACTGAGTTCTTAAGCTAGGTGTCAGCAAGATAGAAGTAAATCACACATAATCACTGCATGTACTATTGAGAGAGGCATACATATATCCATGGGATGAGAATCTGGGTGAAGGCAGTAAACAGAGGGATCTAAACCAAATTCTGGGAGAAATGAGGGAGAAGAATGAGATAAGACTTTCATATATTGAGTTGGGACCAGCACAAAATGTATTCATTAATATTGGTTAAAAACATGTAATAGTCACGAAACAGTTCCTTCATGACACGCAGGCATGCAAGTTGCTCCTGCTACATGCATTACAGGAACTTAATTACAATTATTTTCGGTGTACCTTCTATATTAGAAAGAACTGTCACATGCTCAGTTCATGTTTCTTAGTTCTTAGGGTAGGAGGAGGACTCCCTTTGTTCAAACTAATCATTCATATCAATATAAACTAATATATATTTAACTTTACTACAAAAAATGTGTAATCACTAGTAATATTTTAATATGCATAAATGCATTTATTACAAATATGAGATCATATTACATAAAATATTTGGAGACCTGCTTTGTGTATCTAATCAATATCACCTATATTTTTTTCAAGTCAGTTAATATGTGCCCACATCACCACTTTAATTAATTATACAATATTCTGTGGTGTGAATATAACATATAATCAATCCCCTATTGGTGGATATTTAGGTTATTTCCAGTTTTACACTTTCATGATGTGGACTTCTTAATTTTCCTGGAAAATGAGGTTTTACTATATGATTGCCCTTGTGTTACTTCCAGAATGCCAGTAAAACAGTCTTCTCCTATTCACCTCTAATGGAAGGTTATAAATGGCACTACTTAGTGAACGGAAAAGGTTTCTAAAAGCTCAGGTGCTACCTAGCAGCTGATGCTTGCAAGATTTCAGCTCACCTAATGCAGGGCTCATTAATCAAGTCACAGGACTCAACCTAGAATAAAGCAGCTGGGAAAAGGACACCTGGCTTTGAGTACAGGAAACCAGTTGTTGTTAACTCTGTGACCTAGGGTATGTGATTTAGCCTCTCCAAAGCTTCATTTCCAGATCTATCAAATGGGAATATTAATCGTTTGTTCTTGTGAAGTTGTTGGGCAGATCATGAGAGAAGGACTGTGGGTAAGACTGATTGAATTTTTCAAGGCTATTTAATTATATATTGCTTTGTCCACATTTTCTGATGTTCCTAAGGAGAACTAATGCAATGCATGTAGTAAAACTTTTGGCAAAAGTTAAATTTAAGCATCGTGTTCATGTGTCTTTATACTAGAATGATTTACATTCTTTAGGTATATACCCAGTAATGGGAATGCTGGGTCAACTGGTATTTCTGGTTCTAGATCCTTGAGGAATCAGCATATTGCAGTCCTATTTACAATAGCAAAGACATGGAACCAAACCAAATGCCCATCAACGATAGACTGGATAAAGAAAATGTGGCACATACACACTATGGAATACTATGCAGCCATAAAATGGAATGAGATCATGTCCTTTTCAGGGACATAGATGAAGCTGGAAAGCATCATCCTCAGCAAACTAACACAGAAACAGAAAACCAAACACCAAATGTTCTCCCTCATAAGTGGGAGTTGAATACTGAGACCACATGAACACAGAGAAGGGAACAATATACACCAGGGCCTATTGGGGTTGGGGAGTGAGGGGAGAGAAATTAGAGGACTGGTCAGTATGTGCAGCAAACAACCATGGTACACATATACCTATGTAACAGATCTGCACGTTCTGCACATGTGTCCCTGTTTTTTTTCAGAAGAAATTTAAAACAGTTAAATTTAATAAACAAAGAAAAATCCCTCAAACTATATGTCATAAATCCAATGCTCAGTTAAATTGATTTCACATAGGTGTTGAGATTTTCTAAGGTACTTTAGCCTGCAAAAGTGTCACACACAAACAGGAAGATTTTCTGAGCCTCACTTATGTCCCAAGTGGCTTAAACCAGGAACTCTTAAGTCAAGCTTATGTCTAAGTCTCCAAAGAAGAGATAGACTTTAACAAGCAGAGAGGTCGCTATTCAAAGCAGGGATGGAGTCTGAACAAAACGATTGTGCTATAGTATACTTGAGACAGGAAATTATCAAGTCACCATCACTTTCTCCTTCTTGGTATTTGTCATCACGGTGAATAAAAATTACTGCATGTAAGAATAAGTCATAAAGTCATAAGTTCTCCTGGTTCTTGATTTACTCTGTTTTTCTTAGAGCTGGCTTTATATATTGGTTGTGCTTTAAGTTTACGAAGACTATTTAGACATTGTCTCATTTAATCTTCACATCTGTGTAAAGTGTGCATTATTGGATTCATTTCATACATTGCAATGTGAGGCCCAGTGTGCATGCAGCAGCTGGATCTGATCTTTGGACTCATCATCTAGCACCGCTGATAACTGTTTACATCCTGTATGTGGGAAATACAATTCCATGAACCCCTGGAATCTAGTATAGTAAACAAGGATCCATGTTGAGCCAAGCACTGCACCAGACATTGAGAATGAAGTTCACCAGGTGTAGTTTCTATTTTCACAAGGGAGATGTTTCTTCTCATTCCTCTCGACATTAAGGAAAGTCCTGTCTAGGCCATGACCTGACAATGAATGCACGTGCACACACCACCCCCAGCGCCACACACACACACCAGGACAACCACCCAACTTCTGCCTTGGAGAATCCAAGCTGAGAAATTCAGGAATCAAGTAGTTGTCCGTGAGCACTGAGGTTGAGACCAGGCTATGGACCGAGAGGCCTGGAGTGTGAACAGCACCTCTAGGGGAGGAGACGCATGAAAGTGAGGAATCCACTGTGAGGCAAAAGGAGAGGCTGGGCTAAGAGAAGAGCCCCAAAGGGAAGTGCAACCTCTTCTACCCACCGAGTCCTACGAGCAGATTTCGGTCCAGAAATAACTGTACTACAGGGGTTTTTCTTCACTGTCTAGGACCTGGTTTTTCAGCTCTTGTTGGGTTTTCCCACTTGCATATACTTCATTTCACACCTCCACCCATTATATGAGGTAACTTGACTGATTTTCAGTTTCTTACCAGCAAAATAACATAAAGTTTTTATTTGTGCTTATTGCAGCACTATTTGTAACGTTGTTAAAACGAAACAACTTAAACGATCATTAACAAGTTAGTCACAAACGGCCGGGCGCGGTGGCTCATGCCTGTAATCCTAGCATCTTTGGAGGCTGAGGCAGGCTGATCACGAGGTCAGGAGATCGAGACCATCCTGGCTAACATGGTGAAACCCCGTCTCTACTAAAAAATACAAAAAACTAGCCGGGTGTGGTGGTGGGCGCCTGTAGTCCCAGCTACTCGGGAGGCTGAGGCAGGAGAATGGTGTGAACCTGGGAGGCGGAGCTTGCAGTGAGCCAAGATCGGCCCACTGCATTCCAGCCTGGGCGACACAGCGAGACTCTGTCTCAAAAAAAAAAAAAAAAAAAAAGTTATGTAAACTCTGGCATTCACTTTCTCTTAAATACGTTATGATAATAAAGGATAATATGGTATCTTCTGTATAGTATCTAACATATTTTCTTTTACTGCTATAATGTATTCTATGAAAATAATGTAGATATTACATATATGAGTATATAAATATATGTAATATGTGTATTGAGATATGATATATAAATATTTAATTTTATAAATATATGTATGTAAATTTACACAATTTAATAGGTATATTTCATAGGAATATAACTAGCATTCCTATGAAATGTAACATATATTGTATATATATATGTATATTTATATATACACACACACAATCATACCATATATGTGTTAAGTGGAACAAAAGTTGCAGTGCACATCTAAAACAAAACTTCATATTTCTCTATATACATATATTTATATAATACCTGTAAATATATTGTGAAGACACATCCCTGATTATAGAAGCTACCTCTTAGAAGAGGCTTAGAAAAGGGTGACTTAGCCATGTCTTTCTATCTTAATATTTTGCTTAATTATGATAATGGATGAATACTGCTAATGTAATTAAAACTAATCCAAAACATATTTTGAAAAGAAACAAGCAAGTACACTACAAATTGCCTGTTTTATGGTTTGCTTTGTTTTGCTTTCTTCTTCCTCCCATCCTCACTGCTCCATATGTAGAGAACAAAATCATTTTGTGGTGAGTGTTCACTTCGGTGTTCTAAAATAGAAGCTAAAAAGAGAATATAAAGTTACTCTGAGGTCTGTGCCTACTGACATTTTTTCTCTTTTTTGTTTAATTTTCCACAATATGGACATGGGTAAAAATAAAACATAAAGCTTGATAACTAGAGTTTTCATCAAAATAATAAATGCCAATTGAAGAATAATTTTCAGGCATAGTGGCCCAGAAGTGCTTACTTCATCTTTTAAATATGAGAGAGCTTTAAAAATATTTTTAATGACTATTATGAAAAATAATGGGAATATTAAATCTTTTTTCTTGGGTACTGTGAGTTATTGTTGTGAGTGTGTCTGCACCAGGGTCCTCATGTGGATAAAAATATCAACACATTTGTTTTCACAGAGGAAAAAAATCCTCTGGGACTAGAATGTGGCAGTTTAACATGATGTTTAATTTACCAATTTAAAGATATTTATTCTTATATAAAACCTTATATGCACATTGACATCATGTGTTTCAAAACTCATCCTATATACAGAAGTCCAAAGGTTCAAGTCATTGTGCTAAGAGGTTTCCTTGTTTATATTTTTAATAGAGTTCTTAACTTATTTATAGAAGTAAGCACTGTAATGTAATTTTTAAAAATGATGCACTTTGGGAGGCCGAGGTGGGTGGATCATGAGGTCAGGAGATCGAGACCATCCTGGCCAACATGGTGAAACCCCGTCTCTACTATTCAGGAGGCTGAGACAGGAAAATGGTGTGAACCTGGGAAGTGGAGCTTGCAGTGAGCCAAGATCGTGCCACTGTACTCCAGCCTGGGCAACAGAGCGAGACTCTGTCTTAAAAAAAAAAAAAAAAAAGGCTTCGGCACAGTTAAGGAGGTTCAAACCTGAACCCCCTATGCCCTTAGCAACATGGATGATGGGTTCAGGAGAGGGGATGTGTAACCTGGGGATCAGGGCTAGGAAACAAATCAATTCTTCCCCACGAATAGAACATGGATAGAAATGCAGAGACGGCCAATGTCCTAGTCCAATATGCAAAGACCAGGGAAAGGTACCACAGTTGCCTAATGTGAAGGAAGGGGCTCATCAGTAAGAAATTACAGTCCTCCTGGACCACTCTCAAAGTCAGTGGGGAAAGCAGGGTTCTGGGTGAGTTGAACAAGAGCAAGATCCAGACCAGGGCCAGGGAGCAGACAGGAAGCGGGTGAAGAGTTCGGATTGTGGCAAACGAAAGACAGAAAACAGAAACTGTTCATGGAACAGGATGAACACAACTGGTGCTCTGAGGGCTGTCTTATTTGGCCAGTATAGCAGAGGGCATGTGTCGTTATCTTGGGGAGCCACAATAGTGGTGTAGGCTCATCATTAACCAGCCTACCTCAGGTCCATGGAGGAAAACAATCAGAGACACAGAAAATGCTGGTATCAAGGATCGCACACTGAAAGCATAGAATTTGTTCATGTACCTCCTTCCTTGATTAGTGTTGTCTTATAAATAGCATGGGGCAGGGCTTTCTGGTGGGTCCCAAAATAGGCACTCAGTGGAAAAACTCACTACCAGTGTTGGAGAAGCACTAATATTTTTGTAGAGATGTAATATCTGTTATTACCTTAGTATTTTTGTTTTGTTTTGTTTTGTTTTGTTTTTTTGAGAGAGGGTCTTGCTCTGTCACCCAGGCTGGAGTGCAGTGGCACCATCTTGGCTCACTGCAACTTCCAACTCCCGGGTTTAAGCCATTCTCCTGCCTCAGCCTTCTGAGTAGCTGGGATTACAGGTGCACACCACCACACCCAGCTAATCTTTGAATTTTTAGTAGAGATGGGGTTTCACCATTTTGGCCAAGGGGATCTTGAACTCCTGACCTCAAATGATCTGCCCACCTCGGCCTTCCTGAGTAGCTGGGATTACAGGTGCACATCACTACGCCCAGCTAATCTTTGTATTTTTAGTAGAGATGGGGTTTCACTGTTTTGGCCAAGGGGATGTTGAACTCCTGACCTCAGATGATCCACCCACCTCGGCCTCCCAAAGTGCTAGGATTACAGATGTAAGCCACCGCGCCCAGCCTTAGAACTTTTAGCGTTCAAAGAAAAGGTCAGTAGCCTACTTGATAATAAGAATAAAATGTAATCCAATACTGCTTCAAGTGTGAAGACTTCCACTTTCAAGTCCTCCTCAACTTACAATATCTTAATCATCATTTCTCATGAGTAAAAGTATTTGCTGTTACAACTTCCTAATATTTAAGGATGAATAACTGCCTTTCAAAGCAGTTAAGTGCCATGATCTGGGTCACACAAACTATGATATTAGAGTCAGAACTTTAATGAAGACCTTAACTCCCAGGTAGGCTTCTGTCCACTTGACATGGCCACCTTTCTGTGGAATTTCCTCCCTCATTCAGTTTAATTGTGTTTGCATGATGTTGGTAGACTCAGCTCAATGGTGAGATTTAATTATTTTTGTAAGGGAGAAAAATGATTACCCAAAACAGAGAACCCACTTACTGAAGCTCTGTCAAAGCCATCTGTATTCAGTGTGATATTTGCAAAAGCTGCCACACTACATAAGGTCACCAAAGAAGCCCAGCTTGATTCCCTGCGCAGGATTTAGGCATGCCCCCAGCCAAAGTCCCAGCCCTTCTGTCTTGATTTTAAAAGGCATTTAGCAGCAAGCTTTTCTTTGACCTAAATGTTTTCATAACTAATGGCTCATCTATGTTAGAGATTGTTCTTTTTCAGTCACCTCCCTTTAGGTACTGAATATTTTTCGGCAGCTTCCTGGATACCTAATGAACCTACTTTGGGACCAGGTGAAATATATTTTTGGAACACTATCACCCTGCACTTCTCAGGTCATAAATTTCTTTATTATTTGCCCTGGCAGGTGTTGCTACCCCAAAAGTTATTATCTATTCAATCTCAGTTCTAACCTGCAAGCAGATATGTCTGAGGAGCCAATTTATTACAGATGTAACAGCACCAGGGAAGATGAGTTTGCTTGTTTAAAGAGATGAGCGGCATTGGCAACGCTATCAATTTTCAGAAATCCTATACGTGGAATTTTTTTGTAGTTATTAAAAAATCATGCGTAGCAATGTTTCTATCTTTTATTGTGCATTTTCTGGGACTACGCATCCATCATAGCTTGTTCCTCTCTAAATGGGCTTGTCTTTCAGAAATTGGTAGGCTTATAGAGCTTTTGCCAAGCACTAACTTGTGAGATCAGAAGACCATGCCATCTATATTCAGATCTATGTTTTTCCAGGAATGATGCAGGAAATATCCTTTACATGTAATTTTACCACTCTGGGTATCAATTTCATGCAATCAATTCATTCACTTACTGATGTGATTGCATTAGGCATATCCCCGGGAGCAGTAAACTGGGAGAGGAGGATGTGGGGAACCGGATAACACTCAGGAGTATAGATCACGATAACACTTATCGTGATCTAAAATAAAATATATACATATATACACACATATAAGTGTGTGTATATATGCACACATACATGCATACATATGTGTGTGTACACACACACACACACACACACACACACTATTAATCACAAGTTATTGAGGGAGGCTGACCTGAGTTCTAATCTTGCTTTCTGCTATAGGAAATTGGGTAAGCCAATGACGTCACTTCCTTGAATCTGTTTTATGTTTACTCTATAAAAAATAATAAAACCTGTCTGTTAGAAATGTTACAATGATTCAATAACACTTTTAAAGCTACTAGCGTAAGTCCTGGCACCGAATAGTTATTATGAATTTCAAATTATTATTAATTATGAAAATATTAATGATCAATATTTGAAGTAACTTCCTTTACAAATAGATGTCTAATATTGGAGAAAAAAGGGTCACTAATATGTATGCAATTAACTATAAAACCAGGCTGTAAAGCAGAAAATCTCAATACAAGGAGAAAAAATATACGCACTCTGCTGGTGACCTCTAGCCGAAGAGATCAGAGGACATCGTGTGAGGAAGTATAGATTGAGGCAGACTTTGAAGGATAGTTATTCGGGGCTCTTTGATTTGCAAGGGACAGAAACTGAACTCTAAATATGTTAAACTGAAAAAAGGAATATATTGGTTCACATCTGGCTTCAGGCACAATTGGATCCAGCTATTCAAATGAAGCTTTAAGGACCCTGATATCTGTTTTGTTTCTGAGTTATAAATCCCTCTGTGTGTTGGGAGAATCATGACATATTCAGCATAAAATTATATGACTCATATCTAAAGGAAAAGATAGCCTTTCCCAAAATGTATATGGTACACCATAGGGAAAACTATAATTTGCCCTGCTTTGGTTAATTGTTCTTCTCAGACCAATTGCTATGGCCAGGAAAGATGGAGTACTCATTGAACAGCTTGGTTTGTGTGCCCAGCTATACGATGAGGAGGTGGGTGCTGAGATCGACAGTCTTACCAGAACCACCCGGAATGATGGCAGAATAGTTTCTCAAAGAAAAGTGGTGTTCTTGGAAGAAGAAGTAGTAAGAAGAGAAGCAGGGTATAAGACTAGAAATGCTAAAATAATAGGTGTCTCAGAAAGAGATCCAGTATAAGGGGAATTCATGATGGAATATACAAAGAAAGCTATTGAGGAAGGAAAACTGCATATAGTATTCAGCCAGTAATATAATACATTTCACTAAACCTGAGATTCTCACATACTATCCCTCAGTAGACCAAACAATGCTTGCTTCAATAACAAATATGTAATAGAAAACAGTCATTTCTTTTTCAAAGAATAAATAAATAAATGTATGCTTGGCTGAAAAAATGAACTTTTCACTTAAAACTGTTTTATTCCCATTTTACCAATAATAAAACTGATCTGGGGAAGTTAATGTCTTACCTGAGACCATGCAGCTAAAAGTTTAGAAATTTGAGGTTTTATCTCAATTACCTCTGGACCCATGTTGCCTTTTCCTGCTAGTCTCCCACAACTTTCTCTTCTGCAAGCTGTTGCTATTTCCAAAGCCAGCTCACAGAAACCCGAACCATTGAGACTCATTGGCCACATTTGGTTTCCAACAATTCTGTTCTTCAATCTTTTACTTGAGATTTTGAACAAAATAACATTTGTATGCCATTGACTCATATACTTCTAGACATTCTAGAGTTGGAAGGAACCTTAAGAGCCGTGAAGTCTAAAATACATGTCCAGAGAACTATGGTTAAGTAACCATTCCTATCGAAGAAAGTAAGGTGGAAAACCATGGCCTCTCCTCTCTGTTCTCTGCTGACTGACTTACTACTCTGACTACTCAAGTTTTTTCTCTAAACATGACTCTAACAAATGCCCAACAGGCTCTCCTTGAATAGAGTTGCTGGAGGGTAGAGAAATAATGAAAGAACACAAAGCTTCTTCCCCTATGCAACAACGGGAACATGGCTCCCCTGGGCACAAGGAAGCCGGCGCTCACTAGGATCTGACATATGAAACATGACATTTAAAAATAACAAGACTGAAGATGCTGCATTGCTTTTACTTACGCCATCACACCCACCTCCTCACACCCTAAATCCCCTTATCATTTAATAAAGACAGCCACCTGTTTGGCTCAAGAACTTAAGCCTACCTGGCTGAAGTGGAAGGGGGTTGGAGGGGGAGTGTAGATAGGGAACTAGTCTGTGTGTGGTCTCTCCCACTGGACTTTCAGATTATGCTGAAGATAGAGGCAACTTGCTTCTTCTCCATCCCTGTGCTCAACTCTCAGTTTGAAGAAAACCTTCGCATTGTTGCTGCTAACCACTAATAGAATGATTCCATATCTCCAGCTTCTAATGGAGTTTAGAAAAACCTTATGTTCTCAGTTAATATGAGTGTTTATCCAAGGATAATATGTCTCTCCACTTTCATCCAAAATCCCTGGGTGCTTATTAAATATCCAGACTCCAGGAGCCCGTGCCAAACCTACTGAAATATAATCTTTGAGCATCTTAAACTATTTTAAAACTCCCTGGAAAATTATTTTACAAACAAAAGTGTGAGAACCTTAACTTCTCATTCCTCTGCATTTTTTTTTTCACTTTGGGTGTATCCTCACAAAGCAAAACAGATGGAGGAAACCACTTAAGAAGCAGAATGAGAATAAGAGGTGTGTCCAGGGGGAAGGGGGTATGGGACAGGCTGCTTCCTCAACTCCTAGTCTAAGCCTGGGATCAAAGGAGCACTTAAAAATCAGTAGTAGCACAGTCTTGTTCATGAGGGCAGGTGACTCCCCAGGGATTTAGAACTAAAGCTCTGCTTAGATTTAATGTATATTGACCTAAAGTGCATTTTGCACCATAGGTTGACCTAAAGTAACATTTTTCAGTCTTCAGGTCAAGACCCATGGTGGTCATGAAATTAGTTTAGTGAACCATAGCCATCTTAAAAGAAAAATGATGTTATAATAATAATAGAATGAAAATATCAGAAACATTTTGCATTGCAAGAATAAGAATTTTTGTCTGAAAGTTCTGTTTCAGATGTATATTGTGGGTGCATCCTGGGATAAGATGTTCTGTGTATTTCTTTCTGTGGGTTGGAGTCAAAGAAGTTTGATAATCATTGAACTAGGGAACCTAGAGTACCAAACTGTTAAAAGTTTACATATATTTACTTACAGTTCCCATTGTACAGATGGGAAGACTGAGGCTGAGATACAGTGGTACAATGAGGACTCTAAAGTATTCTAACCACAAAGTTCAATAGGCTAAAGACAGAGGATCAGGGAGAAAGTAAACATCATCTCATTGTTCAGTCTGCTTAGGGCCTGATTCACCATCTCTGTATGCCATTTAAATAACCTGACCCGCTAACCTGGCACTCCTTATCCTGACCTTTACCCCATGATGTCCTAAGTATATTATTGATAAGCAGTTCTGCACTGTAAAAGATCTTTGCATGAATTGCTCTGCAGTGTTGTGTTTTTAATGCTGTCTGACAGGAACTTGTGAGGAGTTGATAGAGTCTTGTTTGTTTAGCTCTTACTGAAGGTCAGAACCAAGATTCACTGCCCTCACTGCAGAAATGCCATTAATATTCACATCCTCTCTCCAATTTCAAAGGCTCCTTGTTAAGGGCTCTTCCAGGGGCTTTCAATGGCAGCTTTGTTTACTGCCTTAAGAATCTCTTCAAAAAATTAACCAATACCTACGTAATACATAAGACTCAATTGGTAGCAAGTGACAGAAAACTAGATTGAAACTAGTTTAAACAGAGAGAAGAACCTTATCCTTTCAAGTAAATTAAGCATAAGGAGGAGAGCTAGCTAGCCTCAGGTTTGGGCATGGCTGGGCACAAATGATAGAATCAGGATGGGGATTCTCTGCTACTGTGTTTCAGCTCTGCTTCCTGGATATTGAATCCACTCTTTGGAGATGATCTCCCCTAGTGGTGACAACAGGATTATGAAAGTAGCCCCTAGCTTTGATTATCTTCCATTCTAACTGAGTATCGTTGGCTTTGAATGTCCATCCCTAAACCAATCACATAATCACTGTGGCATGCAATGTGATACGATGATTGATGGAGCCCCACATAAGGACATTAGATTGAACTAAGGTGTACTCCCATCCTTACCCCACAGAAATAAATATGGGGAAACAGTTACCAGAAGGCTCAATGGATCCTAGATTTTAGAAGTTCAGGCTCCATTCTGTAATAGGAATTCTAGGGCAGGATACCTTAACCTTGAAAAACTTAACAATAGAGGGTCAATCATGTAGCAGTTACTCTGTGTGTGTGTTCTACATACAGCTTCAGGTGTTGAACACCAGGAGAGATCTCTGAAGAAAACGCAAGCATTCTTTGCAGTCTAACATCAGAAAAAAAAAATGCACATCATTAATAACTTTAAATTTAATGAGAAAAACTACTAAGTAAAATTCATTCTTTTATCTGGGGAAAATTGTGGAGGGCAGAATACATAAAGTTCAAGCCAAACCTTTCCGCTTAGGTAGGATTTGGATGCGGTGGGAAGACATACATTTTTCCATGTGATGAATCTACATAGATTGAACAAATATGGCAATGTAGGGGCGAAGCAGGAGGCTGAAACATTTGCTACTGCAGAGGGACAGTGTGAGAAGGAGAAAGATCCCCAAAGGGAGGGGCCAGTGTACGGAATGCCAGGCTTCTGTGGTATTGGTATAGAGTGAGTTCAGCTGTACAATAGGAAATCTACCAGGCAATATTGGACTTAAGGGGGAAATCTGAGAGTAGGGGAAGTTATTAATCCATATAAGGGACTATATGAGCATATATTTTACAGCTGTAGCAGAGATGAAAAACAGAATGGTTGTGAAAGTGACATCAGACACAGAGGTGATAGATAGCCTAGCAGTTCCTGAGATAAGGGCAGTCCTGGCCAAGGGGAGTAAAAGTCGAGTTCACTCTCCACCTTTTATGATAGCAAAAAGCATGGACCTTTGAGTGCTATTTACTCAAGGAAAATGTGTTTGGGAGTGAACATCTCTACATTGTTTATAAGCAATTATCCTGGTTTTCTTGAGATTGATTTCCAGGGGAGTACAGGACTGCTACATGAGCAAGTTAATGCTTTGGATTGGAAAGTTCTGGAAATTTGGAGTTAGTCTGACTTGAGTTCAATCCCAAGTTTTTGGGGCTAGTCATCTAATATTATTTGCTTCCTTAAAAATGGATCTAAAAAAATAAACACCATAGGATTATTGTGAAGTTTGAGATTTGCATAAGCAACTCCCATTTAGTAAATATTAACAAAATATTATATAATTCTTTTTTTTATACTAAAAATGGCATTGACAATGTCTTCACTTTATGTCATATAAGTAGATCAGTGAAGAAGAATGGGAATCAGAGGGAATGAGACTTAGTCAAGTTCTTTGCAGCTAGCAAATGGCAAAGCTAACATTGAGATCCATGTGGGTGTGAGTGAAAGCCTGTGCTCTTTCTGCTGCTCTCCACATTTGGGTCAGTGAAGTGAATTCTTAAATTTTATAATCTAACATTGCACAAAGGCCTACCAATTGCCATCATTTAAATATTACTTCATGATTTGGTGTTCTGGTCAAGGAACTATATATTATACATATCTCTGAGGTCACTTGGGGTTTTTAACATGACATAAGCTTTTGTAATATTACATGGTAAGCTGAGTGGATGTATTGTATATTGGAATAACAACGTGTTCCAATGTCAATTAACATTTTGTTATACAGATGTTCCAGGATTGAAGAAGAAATATGCTGATTAATACCTCCCCCAAATCCTCGGATAAAAAATGAAAGTATTATATTATCCACTTGATGACTAACACAAAAATTAAATTAGAGAACAAATGAGAAGCTCTCCCTCCAGGCTTAATGAGTGAGTTAAGGAAGTTAGTTAGAGTTGATCCTCCTCATACAGACATCTATTACTGAACAATGTTTTTGTTTTGTTTTGTTTTACCGTCTTCTTTTTATTAGTATTATTATAAACTGATGGTGGCCAAACATTCTTGCTGTTTTCTTTGGGTCCTAAAGATATAAAACAATCAATATAAAATAGCTGTTATCCCAAATGCCAAACTATGAGGAAAGAGGATAATAAGATGGACCAATTTATGGACAGGATGTAAAATATTTGCAATCCCTTAGTGTCATAGAGGAGAACAGGGAGGAATCCAAGCCTGTCTGGGAGTTGGGGGGCCTGGGAGCACTCTCCTAGAGCATACGGGGTCTGGGGGGCTTCCTGCTTGTATTTTGCTTATAAATGGCTTAAGTTTTTCTCTGCAAAGAGAGTTTACCAACAAGACTGTAGCACCATTAAGGCTTGATAGACATGCATAGGTCTTTGTGTTGAAATGCAATATTTTATTTTGCTTCAAAGATGTAAAATAAATGTCATTCAAATTACCTCCCATTTATTTTCACTTTAATTCTAACTTTCTTGTTGAAATGGTTAATATGACTCTGCTACTAGGTAAAATTGAATCAAACTCTCTTTTTCCGTGGTCCATAAGGCATTGAATAGTCTGGCCTTCAGTGACTTTTTCTATGTCATGTTGCTCCACTTCCCTTCTCAGCAACATTCTCCCTCAGCAACACTGATTTCCTTTTATTTTTTTCTATTGCAGGACCTTTACACATATTACTTCCTCTGCCTGAACGTTTCTCCCAATCCCTGCCCCACTGTATCGCACAATCACTCTGTATCGCACAACCCTGTACGTTTCCTCTGTATAATTATTGCTATGTAAGACGAGTTGATCTGTTTACTTTCTAACTAGTTAAAACAGATTGAACACTTATTATGTGTCAGCCAATTTCTAAGTATTTACAGTTATTAAAACCTTTGATCTTCATTATACTAACATAGAGTAGGTAATGTAATTAACCTCCATATTTTTGACCAAGAAAATGAGACATATTGAAGTTAATTACTCATAACTAGATAGTAAGTAGAAGGGCCTAGATTTGAACCTAGGAAGTCTCTTCTCTTAATTACAATCCTGTATGCCTGTTTGCCCTGTATATTATTTCTCTCTCACAACTTAAATTGAAAATTTTAGGGATTATTGTATGTGAATGCATTATGTCATTGTATTCTTATTTAAAACACACACATCAGCACAACGTTTCACAAATTTGGCTTTTCCCCATAGCTGAAATGTATCTGCTAACCAATAACTAACACATAACTAACTGCGTATCAGGCATGGTTCTGTTTGCATTAATATTTATAATCCAGAACTGAAAGGCAGGTTTTGTTAAAAGAAAAACAAAAACAAAGGACATAATTCATTGAAGAGCTACAAATGACTATAGACCCATAAGCAAATGTTCAGCCTTAGTACTCATTAATGAAATAAGATACAATTTCCTACCTCCTTAATTAGCAAGGATGTAAAAATAAATAATATGCACTGTTGGCAGGAGTACAGGGAAAGGACTTTGTCATAGATTAGTGGTGGGAGGAAAAAATGTTGACAACCTTAGTGCAATGCAAATTTGGCAACATATAACCAAGGATTGCAAGTTTACCTTGGCCTTGGATGCAAAAAAAATTTATTTCTGGTAAATTAGTACTTTCTAAAAAAAGTAAAGAGCCAGACTAAGACCTGGGTTGAGAAATTTTCATGGTAGGACTGTGTGTGTGTATGCATAAGTGAAATAAAATGATAACAATCATGTAAATATCCAACTGTAGCCAGTTAGTCATTTGAGCATTACTGGATGCTTACTATGTGTAAGACCCAAAGTAGGTACTGGGGATGTGGTAATGAGTGTGTGAGGTAGGAGGGTAGTCATTACCTTTTTGGGGTACAGTACCTCTTGAAATTGATCAGGTAAGTACTGTTAAACCCACAATGTGGAATGATAACTATGGCTATCACATTATAATGAAGACTTTCAAGAGCATACTTTTTTTAACTTTTATTTTAAGTTCAGTGGTACACGTGCAGGTTTGTTATATGGGTAAACTCATGTCACAGGGATTTGTTGTACAAATTATTTCACCACCCAGGTATTAAGCCTAGTACCCATTAGTTATTTTTCCTGATCTCTCTCTCCTCCCACTTTCCACCCCCTGGTATGTCCCAGTGTCTGTTGTTTGCCTGTATGTGTCCATGTCTTCTCATATTTCAGCTCCCACTTGTAAGTGAGAACATGTGATATTTGGTTTTCTTCCTGTATTAGTTTGCAAAGGATAATGGACTTCAGCTCCATCCATATTCCTGCAAAAGACATGATATCACTCTTTCTTATGCTCTAAGGTATATATGGAACATATTTTTAACCCACCCTGCCATTGATCAGCACTTAGGTTGATTCCATGTCTTTGTTATTTTGAGTAGTGCTACGATGAACATACATGTGCATATGTCTTTATGATAAATTATTTATATTCCTCTGGCTGTATACCAGTAATGAGATTGCTGAGTCAAATGGTGGTTCTGCTTTTAGGTATTTGAGGAAACATCACATTGTTTTCCACAATGGTTGAACTAATTTACACTCCCGCCAGCAGTGTCTAAGAGTTCCTTTTTCTCCACAACCTCACTAGTACCTGTTATTTTTTGACTTTTTAGTAGTAGCCATTCTGACTGGTGTGAGATGTTATCTCTTTGTGATTTTGACTTGCATTTCTCTAATGATCAGTGATGCTGAACTTTTTTTCATATGATTGTTGGCCACATGTATGTCTTCTTTTGAAAAGTGTCTGTTCATGTCCATTGCCTACTTTTTAATTTTTTATTGTAAATTAGTTTACATTTCTTAAAGATTCTGGATATTAGACCTTTGTCGGAAGCATAGTTTGCAAAAATTTTCTCCCATTCTATAGGTTTTGTTTACTCTATTAATAGTTTCTTTTGTTATGCAGAAGCTCTTTAGTTTAATTAGACTGCATTTGTCAATTTTTTGCTTTTGTTGCAATTGCTTTTGGTGTCTTCATCATGAAATCTTTACTCATTCCTATGTCCAGAATGGTATTGCATAGGTTATCTTTCACGATTTTTATAGTTTTGGATTTTATATTTAAGTCTTTAATCCATCTTGAGTTAATTTTTGTATGTTGTGTAAGGAAGGGGTCCAGTTTCAATCTTCTGCAAATGACTAGTAATTTATCCCAGCACCATTTATTGAATAGAGATACTTTCCCCATTGCTTGTTTTTGTCAGCTTTGTAGATCAGATAGTAGTAGGTGATACAACCTTATTTCTGGGCTCTCTATTCTATTCCATTAGTCTATGTGTTTGTTTTTATACCAGTACCATGCTATTCTGGTTATTGTAGTCTTTTAGTATAGTTTGAAGTTGTGTAGCGTGTTGTCTCCAGCATTGTTCTTTTTAGTTAGGATTACCTTGGCTATTAGGGCTCTTCTTTGGTTCCATATAAATTTTAAAATAGTTTTTTTCTAGTTTTGTGAAGAATGTCATTGGTAGTTCAATAGGAATAGCACTTAATCTATAAATTGCTTTGGACAGTATGGCTATTTTAGCAATATTGATTCTATCCGTGAGCATGGGATGTTTTTCCATTTGTTTGTGTCATTTTTTATTTCTTTGCACATTATTTTGTAATAATCCTTGTAGAGATCTTTCACTTCTTGTGTTAGCTGTATTCCTAGGTATTTTATACTTTTTGTGGCAATTGTGAATTTGGTTGCATTCCTAATTTGTCTCTTACCTTGACTGTTGTTAGTGTACAGGAGTGCTAGTGGTTTTTTATGTTTATTTTGTATCCTGAGATTTTGCTGGAAGTGTTTATTAGCTTAAGGAGCTTTGGGCCACACCTCTGGGGTTTTCTTGATTTAAGATCATGTTGTCTGCAAACAGGGAGAGTTTGATTTCCTCTTTTTCTATTTGGATGTGTTTTCTTTCTTTCTCTGACTAATTGCTCTGGCCAGGACTTCCAATACTATGCTGAATAGGAGTGGTGAGAGAGGGCCTTCTTCACTTGTGTCGATTTCAAGGAAAATGCTTCCAGCTTTTGCGCATTTAGTATGATGTTGGCTGTGGGTTTGTTATAGAGGGCTCTTATTATTTTGAGATATGTTCCTTCAATACCTAGTTTATTGAGAGTTTTTAACATGAAGGGAGTTGAATTTTATTGAAAGCCTTTTCTGCATCTATTGAGAGAATCATGTGGGCTTTGTCTTTAGTTCTATTTATGTGATGAATCACATTTATTGATTTGTGTACACTGAACCAACCTTGCATCCCAGGAATAAAGCCTACTTGATCATGATAGACAAGCTTTTTGATGTGTTGCTGGATTCAGTTTTCCATTATTTTGTTGAGGATTTTTGCATCAGTGTTCATCAAGGATGTTAGCCTGAAGTTTTGTTGCTGCTGTTGTGTCTCTGCCAGGCTTTCATATCAGGATGATGCTGACTTCATAGAATGAGTTCGGAAGGGGTCCCTCCTCCTCAATTATTTGAAATAGTTTCACAAGGAATGGTACCAGCTTTTCTTTGTATATCTGGTAGAATTCAACTGTGAATCTGTCTGGTCCTAGACTTTTTTTTGTTGGTAGGCTATTTATTACCGTTTCAATTTTGGAGCTCATTGTTGGTCTGTTCAGGGATTCAATTTCCTCCCAGCTCAGTCTTGGGAATGCGTATGTATCAAGGCATTTATCCTTTTCTTTTAGATTTTCTAGTTTATGTGCAAAGAGATGTTCATAATGTTTTCTGAAAATTATTTGTACTCTTTGGGTCAGAGGTAATATCATTTTTACCTTTTCTAATTATGTTTATTTGGATCTTCTTCTTTTCATCTTTATTAATTTAGCTAGTGATCTTTTTATTTTTTCAAAAATCCAGTTCATGAATTCATTGATCTTTTCGGTTGTTTTTGTATCTCAATCTCCTTCAATTCAGCTCTGTGTTTATTTCTTGTCTTATGCTAGCTTTGGGATTAGTTTGCTCTTACTTGTTTTGTATTTTTAGCTGTGATGTTAGGTTGTTAAATTGAAATCTTTCTAACTTTTTGATGTGGGCATTTTGAGCTATTAATCTCCCTCTGCATTGCCTTAACTGTGTCCCAGAGATTCTGGTATGTTGTATCTTTGTTCTCATTATTTCAAAGAACTTCTTTATTTCTGCTTTAATGTCACTATTTACCCAAAAGTCATTCCAGAGGTTATTCAATGTCCATATAAATGTTGTGGTTTTGAGTGAATTTCTTAGTCTTGATTTCTAATTTGATGGTGCTGTGGTCCAAGAGAGTGATTGTCATGATTTCAGTTATTTTGCATTTGCTGATGAGTATTTGCATTTGCTGAGGTGTGTCCAATTATGTGGTTGACTTTAAAGTATGTACCATGTGGTGATGAGAAGAATATATATCCTGTTGCTTTTGGGTGGAGGGTTCTGTAGATGTCTGTCAGCTCCAATTGATCCAGTGCTGAGTTCCGGTCCTGAATGTCTTTGTAATTTTCTGACTGATGATTTGTTTAATATTGTCAGTGGAGTGTTGAAGTCCCCATTATTATTGTGTGGGAGTCTAAGTATCTTTGAAGTCTCTTAGAACTTGCTTTGTGAATCCAGGTGCTCCTGTGTTGGCTGCATATATATTTAAGATAATCAGGTCTTCTCACTGAATTGAACACTACCATTACAAGAGCATAATTTTTAAGTAATGACATTTAAATAATATTTAAATAACATTGATTAAGAACCTGTGGAAAAAGATAGCGATGAAGTTAGATAGTAAATGAGTTTGTGTTTGCATATAACAGATAACATGTAATACATACAAATACATAAACATACATATAGACAAAGAAAACCACAGATAGGAAATTACCAAAATGTTAACGGTGACTATACAGGAAGTGGAAATTTAGAAATTTTTATTTTCCTTTTTATACTCTTAAGTTTTCCACTATGAAACACACAGATAGATTACTCAGGAAAATAATACTATTAACACCAAAAAATTCAACTAAAAAAGGTGTTTATGTAGATTGTCCACCAAACTTTTCTGTCCCAAGGCTGTTAAGTTTCTGCGTCTGTTTGGAAATGAGAAGTCCATTTCTTACCCAGCTCATTGGCCAGCAACTCATCCCTCTGAGATTTCTGCCTCCCAGACACAATCAGGTCCCCTCACTTCACAGTTTCTCCAGCATCCTCCCCTTCATTCATCACACGGTTTACTGCATCACGTTTTAATATTAGTCGGTTTGCTCTTAACTCTCACCTATTCTACTGTGAGTTCTTAAAGAGCATGCAAGCATCCAAGTCATAGTTGGGACTCAGAATTTATAGAATTAGTGATTAGCTAATTAGGTCATAATTAAACATATAAAAAGTAAAAACTAAGAAAACTCTGGTGACTAATACAAAATAGCACATCGTTAAAAGAGAGGTCATTCTGCTTATTTTTTTTTTTTTCAACTTTTATTTTAGATTCGTGGAGTACATGTGCAGGTTTGTTACAAGGGTATATTGGGTGATGCTGAGGTTTGGACTTCGACTGATCTCATCACCTAGGTAGTGAGTGTAGTACCCAATAGGGAGCTTTTCAAAGCTTGCCATCCCTCTCTCTCTCAGCCCTTTTAAATTCCCCGGTGTCTACTGTTTCCATCTTTATGCCCATGAGTACCCAATATTTAACTCCCACTAATCAGTGAGAATATGCAGTGTTTTGTTTTCTGTTTCTGTGTTAATTCGCTTAGGATAATGGCCTTCAGCTGCATCCATGTTGCTGCAAAGGACATGATTTCATTCTTTTTTATGTGTAGTATTGCATGCTGTACATGTACCACATTTTAAAAATCCAATCCACCATCTTGAATCTGACACAGCTGGGCCATGAGCCTATCCCTGCCTCTGTCTGTGCGACCATAGGCCAGTTACTTATACCCTTGGTAACCTAAATTCCTCCTATGCAAATTGACTGTGTGATAGTGGTGAGAATGTTATAAATAATAGGAGCGAATTGTTTGACACATAGTAAGAAATTACGGTATTCTGGGGAAATGTTATTTTCAAGCTCATATTCAATTTAGGAAATAGTTTATTGTCTTTTTTCATAGGCTTTGTCTTTGATTTTTAACTTCTAAATTAACTCATTAGTACTTATTTGACAGATTTTTAATTATGTGTCTTCAAAAAGTTGGTGTTCTAAACTGACTTTTTAGATGACCAAATAGCAAACTTTGTTTCAGAAACAGATTCTCTCTCTCTCTCTCCCTCTCTCTCTCTCTCTCTCTGTGTGTGTGTGTGTATGTGTGTGATTTCATTTGTTCATACCATGATTTTCTTATAAAATAATATCCTACTGAAACCAGGCTCCTCTGTTTATAGATAAGAAAACAGAGGAAAGTAGAAGAAAGAATATAATTTACTTTTATTTTTCATTACAAAACCATTTTTCAAACACTGTGCTAGGCACGTTATATTCAGGCTCTTAATGCACTGCCCATCCTCATGTTTTGCATAAAGAAAGTCTGGAGAGCTTGGAGAGTTTCAGAGGAAGCTGGATTCAAAATCAGGTCTGTCTTGGTCCAAAATCAATGCTGAGAGAGGTGAAGTGAGCTGAGATCTATGCCTCCTAACTTCCAGCCTTAGGTTGGTGCCTTCACATAACTTTGTAGCAGAGAAAAGAACAGCCTGAACTCCCACCCTCCCACCCTGTGTCTGCTAACCATCCTGCTTGGATACATTGCTTCAATCTGTGCCCCATTGTGAAGCCATGTCATTAATGAGACACCAGGAACAAACAGAAATTGTTCTTTCTCATATGGCTGTGCTACAAGCTACCTAATTGGGATTTATGGGTGCCCATGATAAAATTTCTGCATAATAAAATCCTGAGGTTTCTCTTGAACTCTTAAATAATGACCAAACATAGCTTCAAAGACTGAATAGATGGGTCAAACATGCATCCAATTGCAAGTGTGTGTGTGTTGGGGGCAGGAGAGAAAGGCTGTTTACACAAATTAGACTAATATGAAAGTCTACAGCTTTAAATAATGTCTGTTTTTGCCAATTGAAACCTGAAGTGGCTTTTCTTCAAGCTTTCCACCCAGTATCCTCGAAGAGCCATTCACCGTGTCTGGACCTTTGCCGTTTGTCTTCCTCAGTATTATCCTCACCTCTGATTCCTGAGTCTGATATATCAACTTGTGAGCCCAGCACGAATGGCATAATCCCAGTTGGGCACCATCATTTCCTCTTCTTCAGTGAGGATGATGAACAGCAACAACAATGATAATAATAACTGCAACAACAATGAGGATTGTGACTCGTCATCTTTGACTAGTGCCAAATAGGTAGCAGAAAGCCTTTTATTAATTAATCCTTATATCATCCAACTATAAATAAGGTAATGAGAAATGATCTTGGTTTGTAGATGAGAAAAGTAATCTTCAGAGAGTGGAAGTAACTTGCCCAAGGCCAGGGGGGAGCAAAAGCATAGCAGATCCAGGGTGTGTATGCCATTGTTTCCTGTAAGAAGTCGTTCACCATCACTTAAGATCTTCAACCAAATCCATTCATTATAGTGCTTGATTTAATTAGATATTGACAGAAACAACATAAACTATTAAACAGGGTATCTAGAAAGCCTCAAGGAAGAGAAAGCACATGAGCTTGGTTTGATCACCAAGGAGAATTTTTGTGAGTCACGCTGTGGAGACATTGGAAGTGATGATTAAAAACAAGAATGTGCTCGACACAAAGAAGCCTGTGTTGCTGGAGTTTATAATATTATTGTTATCCTCGCCCCAAACCAGCTTTCTTGGTCTATGGATGTCACAATCATTTGCCTTGTCATTCAGACCAAAACTTTAGGAGTCATTCTCAATTTCTCCTTTTTTTCTTTTGAGTCTGTATTTAAGCCATTGCCACCCACCATAAATCCACTGGCAAACCTACAATCCTTCCTGGCTTCCAAGAATGTGCAGCCTCCTGACAGTCTCCCTCTTCTGCTTTCACCACCTCACCTCACGCTTTGCCCTCTGTAGGGTTGTGGGGTGAGGTTTGTAACAGGTAACCCAGACAACATTACCCTCTTCCTTAAAACCCTCCAATATAGTTGAAGATATTATCTAACTTTTGTTCATTTTAGGTGTAACAGTGGCATTAAAGTTATGCTTAAAAAAGAGTTGTTGTATTTAGAATACTGAAAGTAGGAATATTTAGAGATGACATTTTATAATATCTGGGATTTGCTTCAGAGGAGGTGGAAGAAGTGGCTGCGGATATGAATATACAAAATTGATTGCAAAAGCTCAGGTGATTAATGACATTAACACAAGGCAACTTATACTATTTTATCAACTCATCTTTCAACTTGTTTATTTAAAAAGTAAAAAATAAATAAAGTGGTGGACTTCCATTGAAACCCTAATACAACACAAATTCCCACCCATAGCCTACAAAGCCATGTGTGATCTGGCCCATGCTTGCCTCTTGATGCTTCTTTCACCCCCTTGTTCCCTCTGCTCCTGATTCACTGACCTTTCTGGCCTTTGAAAATGCCAAGCTCTTCCTATCTCAAGAGCTTTGAACCCACTCATCCTTCTGTTTGGGATTTCTTTCTCTTAACCTTGAGGTGTCCATTTCCTCTCAAATGAGGTCTCACCTCAAAGCAACCTCCACAGAGGGGACTTCTCTGATCACTGCAGATAAATGATACAGCACACTCTCTCCACTCTCCACCATATTATTCTGTTTTATCTTCTTAGCATTTTGAAACTATTCATCGGTTTCTTTACTTTTTTTAGTCTGCTATATTACAGTGTGAATCCCTTAAAGTCAGGGAATTCTATCTTGTTCACTCAGGTTATTCAGCATTAAAAGACTTGTTGCGGATTAGTAGTCATTCAGAACATACTGACTGACAATTTACCATTCACTTACAGTGGTGCTCTAACTTCACAAACCCCAGTGAACTGTGTTTATTGTCCTCACAACGACCAGACTATGTCACTGGCATTTAGAACCCAAGGAGCCCTAGATACCAAAAGTCTTGCGAAGCATGGAGTACTGTCCCACCCAGTGAGGAACTGTCCTGCCCCAAATTCCATTTTAAAAACCTGGGCTACAGAATGGCACTTAGGGGTGGTGACGTTGGAAGAAACATGACATTACAAGGAGTCATGTGGAATAAAGCACTAGGGGAAAATCAGGATTAGACCAGGACAGGCCTTCTGAACACCATCATAAGGAACTGGAAATTTATTTTGGAAGTTGTATTCATTTTCCATTGCTGCCATGATACATGACCATAAAGTTAGTGGCTTAAAATAACACAAATGTGTAATCCTATAGATCTGTTGGTCAGAAGTCCAGGTGGATCCAGTTGAGTTCTCTGTACAGGGTCTTGCATGACCAAAATCAAGCCATGCTCTTATTTAGAGGTTCTGGAGAAGAATTAATTTCCAAGCTCCACAGGTTGTTGACTGAATTCGGTTCTTTGAGGCTACAAAACTTAGGTCTGCTTCCTTGGTGCCATCAACGAGGGGCCTGACTTTACTCTTAGGTGCTGCCCACAAACTTGGTCATGCTCTCCAAGCAACAGAAGGTGGAGTCACTTTTGTGCTTTGAATTTCTCTGGCTTCTTCTGCCACAACACTAACTCTAGCTAGAGAAAGTTCTCTGCTTTTAAAGACCTGCGTAATTAGTTTGGGGCCACCTGGATAATCCAGGTTATTCTCACTGCTTTAAAGTTTGTAACCTTAACTACATCAGCAATGTCCTTTGTTCTATTTAATGTCACAGGTTTCAAGAATGAAGGACTGGGACACCTTTGGGCGGCCATTCTGCCTACCGTGGGAGTCACTGAATATTTTAAAAGAGCTAAAACACATTGTCTAAATCCATTTAAATAAGTTTTTGTTTCTCTGTGGGTATTTGTTAGCAATAGGCTTTTCTTCTCTAGGAACTGTGGCAGTGAAGCCTGCAGGGACTGTGCTGGGAAAGCCATTATAAAGCAGCAGCTGTATGTCAATCCAAGTGGTACTGTAGCCCCAGCTCCAAATAGATAAAGCAGAGAAGGAGGGAGTGTGTCTGCTTCCACAAACAGTGGGTCTCAGCTGTGTCCCCATTTCTGGGAATTTATGAGTGGAGCACATGCCAGGGGGCATGGAGAGCTTCTCTCCCAGAAGCAGATGCTGCTGATCCCCACAAAGAAGCCACCTTACTCTTCAGCCCTCCCAGATACTGCCTGCCAGATGGCCACAGCTGAATTCACAGCTGAGTAGATGTCTGCTGTTGGCACCAAATACACTTCTGTGGGACTGGTTAAGGACCCGAGGTTGTATGGCAGGGCTTCAAATACACCCAAAGAATAAAAATGCTCAGGGTGTGCCAGGCACTGTACTAAGCACTTTGCAGGTATTAACTCAACCTTCACAATATTATCGTGTGGATGGTGTTATTCTCATGCTCATTTTATACAGGGAGGGACCAAGGCTTAGAAATGTTGAGTAGCTTACAAAAGGTCATAAAACCGGTAACCTGCAGAACTTGTGTTTGAACAGAAGCAGTTCTTTCTCCTGAGTCTGTGATTTTAGACTCTGCACTAGCTGATGCTGCATGTATCTCATGTCAAGAAATTTTTAGCCCTCTTCTCCAGTCTCCATAGCATCCAATCTCACTTTGCACCAGCTCAGATATGCCCAAATCTGAGCAGTTGCCAGCTGATGTACTACCCTCATTTACAGATCAGTGACCCAGTATATTTCCCTGCTATGGAATGGCATGTAAAACTGGTGAGTAGAAAATTGAAACTGACACCAAAAAGGATATATATAGCCAAGATAACATGGAGAATTGAAGCCAAGTGTGGAATGGAGCCAGATGAGGGTGCAAAGTGAGAGAAAGTAATGTCTGACTCTAGACTCACCCTAGGAATTGTGAGTAGCTAGTATGAAGTTGCACATACAGGGGACATACTGTCATCCAGAGATACTGTCAACCAATACTATATTGGTTTTTTATTGTGTGCCAGGGACTAACTTATGCCCATTACACAGATTCTGTCATTTGTCTAAGAAAACTTATCCCTGGTTTATAGATGGAGAGCCTAAGAGTGAATGACTTATCCTGCTCCAGGTACCACAGCAGTTAAAAGGCAGCTCTGAGATTTGAACCCAGAAACTCAGATATTATTAATGATCTAAGTGCCAAGGAGTTGATTTTGTGTTCCAAAATGTCACAGGACATTTCACATCTAGTTGTAAGCGTGCTGGATTGACTCAGAGGAGAAATACAGTCTATTTTGGCACCACGTTGAAATTGGCCTGAGTCTGATGAGAGTATGCATCATAAAATGATGCCCACAGGATAAGGGCGGTCCATGTTTACATGAGACATGGGATACATTTTATGAATGATTATTGATTGAATAGAGTAAATCAAACTAAGAAAAGTAAAGCCATTGGAGAGAGGATAAGACCTATTGTTCAACTGCCAAATCAGAAAAAGAGAAAGTCATGGTAACATATGGTACCTAGCGCAGACTGAATTACGAGGATAGATTATGTGATTAAGTTAAGCCAAGTCCAAGGTATTCTTAGATGGATTCATTTAGAAGTGAAATGTGGCTGCAACTTGGATCACTCCTCCCACTTACCATCAAGCATTTACTGCAGGTGCCAGTGTGGTAACACGAAAGTATCAACTTTGGATGGACCCTATAATCATCAACTATCAGATCAGGTCAGGGGCATGTGCACAGAGGTGAAAGGAACAGAACACTCAGGCCTTTCCTTGAAAGCTAGTGATTAACATGGTGTGTATATTACAGGGCACACCAGGTACATGACAATTATTGCCAACAGAAGGAAATTCTGAAGAAATCTATCATCATTATAATCAAGAAATATGAGCTGTTTCCCTATATACTCTGGGCACTGAATTTGTACAAACACTGGCAAGTGGAAGGCAAATATATGGAATTTCTTACCTGAAAAAAATAGAGATAATGCATGATATGCACAGAGCTGTGATAGTTATATAAAATACACTTAGCAACACGCCTGATATTAAGGAAGTAGGATGCGTATAGTTTGAAAGAATTAATAAAGCACATGAGTATCTCCAAAGAAACATAGGAGGGTTGAATTCAAGTTGGGTTTCTTCTCTCCTTTTCATATTCAAATGGCCCCTTGTTCCAGTTACTTCAGCTACCTCGGAAAGCTTAGGGGCATAAAACTATAATTTTTTATACTCTTTGATATGTGATTCACAGACTTGGATGGGTCAGTGCTGGAATGGGTTGTTTCTGCTCAACAGTGTCTAGAACCTTAGAGACCAGGGCCTGGACTCATCTAGAGGCTCCATAAATCACCCATCTAGCAGTTAATGCTGGCTGTAGCTTGAGAATCTAGCAGAGATTGCCAGTCCGACCATCTACACACAGACTCTTCATGTGACCTGAGCTTCCTTACAATATGGTGGTTGCATTGCATAGGCAAGCATCCACAGAGAGAGATAGAAGCTGAAGCTGTATTATAACTTTACTTCAGAGTCACATAGCTTACTCTGTTTGTCAGAGCAGTCACTTCTCACTCAGATATAAGGAAAAGAGAAATATCTCCACCTCTTGAAGTGGGGTGGCAAGGCTCTGGAAGAGCATAAGTGATGGCAAATATTACTGTGGCCACTTTTGGAGAATATAATCTGCCACATTTTCTGACATCCAAATCCCTATGGATACAACCCATCTATTTGTTACAAAAAGAAGCTAGGAAAATAACTTTTTTTACATTAATCTCTTACCAGTATTCCAGCACATCTAAATGATGACAAAATTATGTTTTGAAATTTTAAAGAGAGATTCAGTTAGAAATAGATCTTCATTGATTCCAATTTCAATGTCATATACAAAACTAACCTTAAAAATTAGAAAATAGAAGAGTGGATTTTTATTAAGCAAGTGTGATAAATCCTTGATGAATCACTAAGGTTTTTTGCATGATATGCATTTCCTCGTTCTCCCTTGTGTTTGGAAATTTACAGCTATGTTTTTCTTTCTAATTTAAACATAATTCTTAAAATATGTAACTGGCCTCTCTTTGGCCCAATTTCCTCATCTGTAAAATGAAAAAGATAAGCAATTCACAAAGTGCACACTCATCGGCATGCTACGTAGGATAACATAGAAAAAAGTCTTTTGATTGAGTAATTTGAGTACGACAGATTTTTTTGTTGTTGTTGTAGGATTTCTAAGATGCTTTAAGATTTTCCTCAAACCCTTTTTTGACCATGGACTTCATTTGCAAGATCACTTTAAGGGACTGAAAATCCCCCCTGGACCAAACTTTGAAACATACGGGGATGGGCAAGCCATTCTTAATTTGTGTTTCTGCAGGACACAGTGTTCAACATAAACAAGAATGGCAATCATTCCCCCAAAGGACACAGAGGAACAAATGAAGAGAAGTTACTCAATTTTACATGTTAGTTTCCTTATTTATTTCTAATTATTTTGGCACCTGTTACGTCTTCCTCTTTTAAAATCAATTTTGAGGTGGCGTTTTCCCAACCTTGCTGCTTAGTAATAACAGTTACTATTTTTTTGTTATCAAGCCCTTGTAATAGTTCAGCAACAATTTTAACATGTTCCATGTATTCTTCATTGTATTATCCTAAAGACTCTAAAAATTAGAAGTATTACTATCACCATCATATTTCCAGATGATGAAACTCAGTCTTGGAGATATTAAGGAACTTGTCAAAGGTCACAGATAAAGGGGAGAGGCAAGATTTGAAATCAGATCTTGAGAAGTGCAATGAATTATGCTAACACCCAGCAGTCTTGCCTTTCTATCACACAGCTACCACTACAAAAATAATGGGCCAGTGCAGTCTACAGATTACTCACATTATTATAATAGTAACTAATCCTATGTTCTAGCTCACCTTCCTCTGCAATTCCTTACCTATTTCCAGCCTTCTCGCTCTGAGCTGGATTCTACTGCAACTGCCACTGCTGTTACTACTGATAATGATGATAGCTTATTTTATTATTTACTATTTTATTGTGATCAATTTATTATTTATTTTTATTATGGTGTTGTTCGCTCTAAAACCTGACTTTTGATGCCACTTTTCTAGTTTCAGTTCTGGCTTCCTTTCTTATAGAATTTAAACTCATTCTCTTATAATATAGCATTTTGCAGCACTAATACCACATCTGATCAACCCCAGCCACAGGACACTTCCTCTCGGGGCTGGCTGTCCATGAAGGTGTCATTGTTTGGGTCCAATGTAGCCTACAAATACCATTTGTGTGCCAAACCCTCTAGAGGCTCCTGTACCATGTTTCACGTGGCACACCATGACATTAATTCACACTGCCATGGAAACAAGGTTGAGAGTCAGTGCTAAGTGATTAACTCAACAAGTATTTGTTGAACTTCTATATAATGAGCACTGTGCTGGGAATACAGGGTGAGCAATGAAACTGACAGTCTAGCAGGGGAGACCAGTGTTAGCGCCATACCCATGCAAGTGGGTTTATAAATGCAAGTGTGATAAACAGGCTGAGATAAACAGCCTGAAATAAAGGAACAGGCATCCAGGAGCCTGTAAACCAAAGGAACCTGATTTTCTTTAGTGGGAGACAGAAATCCTGTTTGAGAGAAGGATCCTATGGTTGACATCTGAAGGACAAGTCAAGGTGGAAGTATGCAACATGCCAAAGGAGGGAAAGGGGGGCAGCAAAAGCAAGGACCCAAGGGTGCATTGAAGCTCAGACTCTGGGGAGTAGATGCTGAGTAGTGCAGTTAATAGAAAATAACATTGTCTTATTCATATATCTCTTTCCATTTAGATACACATAGGCTAAGAACAGGATCTTACTATGAAAACAGTTGGGTGCCACTGGAAGTCCCAAGCGGAAAAATGAAATGAACTAAATTGCATTAAAAAAAAATCACTTTGGCTGCAACTTCAGGAGAGAACTGGAGGGACCCAGGGTAGATCTGGGGAGACCAAATGCAGTGCAATAGAAAGCTATTGACAACAGATCTCTAAGCGTTTTTTCCTGCTCTTCTATTAGATGAGTTCATGTTGGTAGACATTATTGGCCTGCATTTATTTGAAATAAAAACTAATTTCTATTTCATTTTTATATGACTGCTCAGTACATATATCTTATTTGAAAATGTATGTCCTATTTCTACCCCGTAAAACTCTCTCTACAGTTAGGGCACATTTCATTGATTACAACTGTTAAAGAAGAAGCTGAACCGATGAATTATTTTTAAAGTCAAAGATGTGTGTATAGGTGTATCCTAGTTTGTAAAATAGAAATGTCCTTGAAGAGAAGTGGAGTGGACAGGAGAGAAATACACATTTTTGGAGGCATTTATTCACTAAATAAGTATTTGTTGATACTATTTATTAAACATCTACTACATGTTCAGCACTCCCTCACCCTCTGGGATATAACAGAAAGATGAAATGAAACAAATTAGGCCTCTCCCTGTTTCCTTCTGTCTCTGCCTGTCTGCTTCTCTCTCTCTGTCATTTTCTTTCTCTCTCCTTCAAAATTTAAATTTGTTAAAAAGAATGCAGGGTTTTCCAGACACAGATATATGACTTTTAATTCCAGCTGTGTGGCCTTGAACAAGTTACCTTTCTGATACTGAGGTTCCTTATTTGTAATTCAGGGAGAATAATATCCAAGAATGTTTGATCTGAGCATCTTCTAAGGACTGAGATAACATGTTCCAATCATCTAATACAGTGTCTGGTACATATTTTCAAACTTAATATAAAACTCAGACTCCCAAATTTAGATTATACCATAAAAGATTTTATACTCATATTCATACTTGATAATAATTTTACTGACTCCACTAAAAACACTATACCCTTATCAGTTTTGGATATGTTAATACTTTAAAAACATTTCTATCTGGGCAAACCATTTTAAATTATGATTTCAAGTGATGATACAAAATACCTTAAGTTATACCAATATTGTGCTGTTTTCTTCTTTGTAATCTTGAAGACTATACAAAGTAAATGCATATAAATACATATAAAAGCATGTATACAAATATATAGATATATAACATACAGACACAATTGTGTCTACATATAGACATAAATACACACACACACACACACACACACACACACACACACACACAC
>NW_012116699.1:2304138-2361855 GCF_000951035.1 Colobus angolensis palliatus | reverse complement strand
ATGGTCTCGATCTCCTGACCTCGTGATCCACCCGTCTCAGCCTCCCAAAGTGCTGGGATTACAGGCGTGAGCCACCGCGCCCGGCCAAATATTTTATTTTAAAAGTCATCTTTAGAAGGCTTGTTTACAACATCATCTAAACTTGCAGTTGTGAGGTCAGAGCCCCAGCAATAATTACTAAATGGTGTTACATTTCCTTGTATTTTTTGTTTGTTTGTTTTTTCACTGATTCTGCCACTGACCTCTTTAAGCAATCCAAACTAGTATTGATTGAGGTCCTCTCAGGATAATGTGTAGTACTTTGTTCAAGATACAGTGATTGAGAAAGTGCTTTGTAATGTGAGATCTTTTATTTACACTCAAAAATATGAATATTTTCCAGTGGGGGTGATGTGTACTGGGGGAAAAGCCTTAACTTCCTATGTATTCATTTATGGTTCATTGCATAAATGTCATTATGCTCTCCTGTGCCTTTAACAAGCAATTTCTTTGTAATACTGAGGCCAGTCTCTGTCTTTTGCAACTTTGCTTTATAAACAACCCGTTTTGTAAACCATTCTGTGGCTTGCTGAAGTACACGTAGTCATCTGTGTAGTACTCGCTATTTTTCAAGAATTGAAATTAATGCTTCTCATTAATATTTCAAATCTCACTGGACACTCAACTATTTATTGTGATATTTCTATTCCCTCCACATTGCAGATGAGAAAAACTAAGGCTCAGAGAAATCCAGTAACCTGTCAAATATCATAAACCCAATCAGTGACACTTGAGCCTCAAACTCGGATCTATCTGATTCCAGAATTTTACTTGTTTATTTGAATATAGTATATATAAGCAGTCCTATCAAGTTTATAGAAGAAGCAGTTTTAGATATTTCTTAGAAAGAGAAAGATAGTTTTGTAGTTTGGAATGGTGTAACTCAATTGCCCTCTGTTTCTGTTTTTCAAAAACCAAAGAAGGATGGCCTCACAATTTCACTTTAGGTGTTGAAATTGGATAAATAAAAACATACGTTGACACAAAAACATACATACAGGCTCTTGGCAGCTAATATGGTTTGGCTGTGTCCCTACCCAAATCTCATCTTGAATTGAAGTTCCCCACATGTTGTGGGAGGCACCTGGTGGGAAGTAATTGAATCATGGGTGTGGGTTTTTCCTGTGCTATTCTTGTGATAGTGAATAAGTCTCACCAGAACTGATGGTTTTTGGAAAGGGCAGTTCCCTTGCACTTCTCTCTTGGCTGCCACCATGTAAGATGTGCCTTTGCTTCTCCTTCACTTTCCACCATGATTTTGAGGCCTCCCTAGCCATGTGAAATTGTGAGTCCATTAAACCTTATTTTCTTTATAAATTACTCATTCTTAGGTATGTATTATTAGCAGCATGAGAACAGACTAATATAGTAGATTGGTACTAGGAGTAGGGGTACTGCTGTACAGATACCTAAAAATGTGAAAGCAACTTTGGAATTGGGTAACAGGCACGGGTTTGAAGACTTTGGAGGGCTCAGAAGAAGATAGGAAAATGTGGGAAGGTTTGGAACTTCCTAGAGACTTGTTGAACTGACTTTGACTAAAATGTTGATCGTGATATGGATAGTGAAGTCCAGGCTTAGGTGGTCTTATATGGGGATGAGGAACTTGTTGGGAACTGGAGTAAAGGTCATTCTTGCTATGCAAAGAGGCTGGTGACATTTTCCCCCTAACCTAGAAATCTGTGGAACTTTGAACCTGAGAGAAATGATTTAGGGTATCTGGTGGAAGAAATTTATAAGTGGCAAAGCATTTAAGAGGCAGCAAAGCACAAGAGTTTGGAAAATTTGCAGCCTGATGATGCAATAGAAAGGAAAAACGCACTCTCTGGGGAGAAATTCAAGTTGGCTGCAGAAATTTGCATAAGTAACGAGCATCCAAATATTAATTGCCAAGATGATGGGAGTAATGTCTTTAGAGCATCTCAGAGACTTTCATGGCAACCCCTCCCATCATAGACCCAAAGGCCTAGGAGGGAAAAATGGTTTTATAGGTCAGTCCTGGGCCCCCCTGCTGTGTGCCATCTCAAGACTTGGTGTCCTGTTTCCCAGCTGCTGTAGCCATGGCCAAAAGGAGCCACAGTACAGCTTGGGTGGTGGCTTCAGAGGGTGCAAGTCCCAAGCCTTGGCAGTTTCCCCATGGTGTTGAGCCTGCAGATACACAGAAGTTAAGAATTGAGGCTTGGGAACCTCTACCTAGATTTCAGAGGATGCATGGAAATGCTCGGATATCTAGGCAGAAGTTTGTTGCAGAGGTGGGGTCCTCATTGAGCACCTCTGCTAGGGCAATGTGGAAGGGAAATGTGGGGTAGGAGCCCCCACACAGAGTCCCCACTGGGGCACTGCTTAGTGGAGTTGAGAGAAGAAGGCCACTATCCTCCAGACCCTAGAATAGTAGATCCACCAACAGCTTGCACTGTGTGCCTGGAAAAACTGCAGACACTCAACACCAGCCCATGAAGGCAGCCAGGAGGGGGCTCTACCCTGTAAACCACAGGGGTGGAGCTGCCCAAGGCCATGGGAACCCACCTCTTGTATCAGCATGACTTGGGTGTGAGACATGGAGTAAAAGGAGATCATTGTATCTAGGAAGTAACTAACTTGCTTTTGATTTTACAGGCTCATAGGTGGAAGAGACTTGCCTTGTCTCAGATGAGACTTTGGACTGTGGACTTTGTAGTTAATGCTGAAATGAGTTAAGACTTTGGTAGACTATTGGGAAGGCATACTTGGTTTTGAAATGTGGGGACATGAGATTTGAGAGGGGCTAGGAATGGAATGATAGGGTTTGGCTGTGTCCCCACCTAAATCTCATCTTGAATTTTAGCTCCCATAATCCCTGTGTCATGGGAGGGACCCAGTGGGAAGTAATTGAATCATGGGGTGTGTTTTTCCTGTGCTGTGTTGTGATGAATAAGTCTTATGAGAAATAATGGTTTTATAAAAGGGCAGTCCCCCTGCACTTCTCTCTTATGTGCCACCTTGTAAGATGTGCTTGCTCCTCTTTTGCTTTACTCCATGATTGTGAAGCCACCCCAGTCATGTGAAACTGTAAGTCCATTAAACCTCTTTTTTCTTTATAAATTATGCACTCTTGGATATGTCTTAATTAACAGTATGAAAATAGTCTAATACAGCAGCTTTCTTCATAATAGTTCTAAACTAGAAACTACCCAAATACCTACCAACGGGTGAATTGTTTAACAAATTCTGTTCCAGTACAATGAAATAGCATTCAGAAATAAAAAGGAAAGAACTCTTGATACATGTAACAGCATAGATGTATCTGAGAAACATGTTGAGCAAAAGAAGCAAATGCAAAAGAGTATACAATGAGTGATTCCTTGTATATGAAGTTCAAGAACAGGCAAAACTAACCTACAGGGATGAAAGCAAAACAGTTATTCCCTGGGCTAATGGTTGAGGTGGATTGCAAAGAAGCTCTAGGAAACTTTGGGAAACAATAAGAATATTCTATATTTTGATTGTGGTAATTTCTTCCTTGGCTGTGTGTACTTGTAAAAACTCTCTCTAATGTACATTTAAAATGGGTACATGTTGGCTGGGTACAGTGGCTCACACCTGTAATCCCAGCACTTTGGGATGCTGAGGCAAGCAGATCACCTGAGGTCAGGAGTTCGAGACCAGCCTGGCCAACATGGAGAAACCTGGTCTGTACTAAAAATACAAAAATTAGCCAGACATGGTGGTGGATGCCTGTAATCGCAGCTACTTGGGAGGCTGAGGGAGGAGAATCACTTGAACCCAGAAAGTGGAGGTTGCAGTGAGCCAAGATTGCACTACTGCACTCCAGCCTGGGTGTCAGAGAGAGACTCGTCTCAAAAATAAAATAAAATGGATACATTTTAATTTATGTAAAATATATTTTAATAGAATTGATTAAAAAGTCAAAAAACGAATTTTGTATTAAAACTAGGAAAATTTAAACATTAAAAATAAAGATTGGCTGATTTGAGGATGAAAGTGTTGATAATTGCAAGTAAATTAACAAAGGCAATAATGAAGAAATGAGAGATATTTGACCTTTAAAATACATGACTCAAGAGAAGTACTGGACTGACTTCAAATATCAGGCACAAGGTTATATGTAACAGGGAAGGAGGAGCACACATTTCACCCACCATAAGATAGCGACCTGGATTTCACATAAAGAAACTTTGTAATAACTATAGTTGTCCAGTGGAATGGGCTGCCCTGTGTGATGGTAAACCTCAACAGACTAGCTCAAAAGAAGTCAACAACTTTTGATAATGATGTTTAAGAGATCCTTCAAATGGACAAAAAGGCAGCTTAGCAATCCTTTAAATTAGAATTATTTCATCTATGAGCTAAAAACCTCACACTCCTTTTAAGGTATCTAAAAGTCCAGTTCAATTCAAAAAGCATGCATGAGAGTTTTAATTGATCAGACAGCTGTCCAGTAGCCAACCTATACAATGGTTCATTACACTAAAATGCATAGAAAATTGGCCTTAATTCTATGAAGGAATTTCGGCCTCCTTATAAACAAAATAGATTTATTTCTCCCCCCATCACCTCTGAGAACTGCTTCAATTCACCACATTTTATGGCGTTCATAATCAAGGCTAGAAAATGTGTTCCAGGTCATGGGGAATACACATATGTACACAGAATAACAATGTTGATCTAATTATGCAGGAGAAGCCTACACATATTACACTACAGCCAGGTGTGGGCCCAAAGAATACCAAATTGCTCTGGATTTAGAGGAGCCAGCAGTTACCCAACTATAGATCAAGCCACTCTACCCATTGGTGATCTCCACCAAGATATATCAGGAGCCCCTCAAAATTAACTGATAACATCAAACTGAGTATCGCTCCATACAGTCTTCTCTTCTGGTATTCCTCATCACAGACAACAGCATCTAAGCCACTCTTCAAATTTGAACCTGGAATATACTCTTGTATACTCTTGTGCTTCCCTCCTACCCTATCCAATAAACCATTATTCTTGCTAATTGACCTTTTTTTAAAGCGTTTCTCAGATCCAGGCCTTTCTCCTATTTTCACTGCCACTCTCTCTCTCTCACCAGGTACCCACAGTTTATGACCTGTCATAACACAATAGCTACCTGTGCATTTTAGAAAACCGCTTAAGGCCCTGTATAATCTGAACCTTGCCTACCCCAGTATCTGACCACATCTTGCAATTTCTCTTTATGCTCTCTTCTCCAGTAATAGTCAGTTGTGTAACATTCTGTGGGTTCCTGATTAGCTTTAGTACTATTATCCTGCCACATCTATCCTGACCCTCATTCTGCTCCACTTTTAAAAGTATCTCTTTGGTGAAGGCTAGGCATTGCCTAATACACCCCAGGACAGAACTCTGATGGAGGCAAAATGGATGATATGGTTTGAGGTTTCCAAACTCATCCTTTGTTTCCTGACTCTAAGACATTTAGTTCTGCAGCATAGCTCCATATCTAATTTATTGGAACAGTAACAGATATTTTGAAGGTGAAGGAAAAAGAGATACCTGGCCTTATCTAAAATGGCAGGAAGCAGATAGCATGGCAGAGCTAGAAGCACAAAAGGCTTGTTCAGAAGTAACACCTGTGATTGAAAAAAGAAGGAAGCAAGATTGGGCAGGAAGCATCCTTACACCAAGATAGGGACCTAACAACCCAAATCCCAGGTGTGAAACAATTACTGATTGCATTCCTGCACTGGACAGAAATGCCTAGGCTCCTATGACTCCAGCCACTCAGTCATGGCCTGGAGGCCAATCCAAATGTAGTGTGGCTTTGACTCAAACGCACAGGTCATCTTTATAATGCAAGACTTTACATGTTGGGGCTGTCAGCTGGCCACACATCTCACAGCTGGGAGGAAATCCTTTCTTGAAGGGGAGCAGAACAGTGCATTTCTGTCATTGCCACTGTATGTTCCTGGTACTGCATGGAGTAAACCTGCACCAATATCCAAGGATCTGGGGGCCTGTCTTTCTCAGGAGAAATTTAGAAGATGGAAGATAGGAGGATGAATTACTGTCTTTATTGGTATAATTAGTCTCAAGGCTATAATTGGACTTCATTCTCTCCTCTCCTTCCCTAATTATCTACTCTAAATCTCCCCTCTCTCTCAGCTACCTGATAATCTGAACATCATTCCTGAGGACACTGAGCTCCTGTTGACCATACTCTTCTTATGCAGCATCATTTCTCTCCACCCATTCACAGTTTCTGATAGGCAAGAGAAACCTAAGCAGGTTGTCCAAGTCCCACAGATAGCCCTCCCACCTCCACTGTGTATCAGCAGCCCACCTCTTCCTGCTGATCAGGGTGAGTTACCTCTAACAAGATGATCGTTTTTTCTTATTGCCTGATGGTCCCTGGATACAATTCGCCCAAAGTACCCTGGTGACAGTCATAATTTGTGAATGATGTGACATTTACTGGGTATCCTGGGGAACTCTGACCTTGTAGAACTGAGTTTCAGGGATAGGAAGCACAGAATTCCCCAGTGAGTCATTGCAAATGATGATAAGTGGATCTACTATTGCTTCTATTCCTTATTCACAAACCCCTGGCATGTTCATATAGAGAGCATAGCACCGTACAAATGACTTTAGATATACCACATTCCAGATGACAATCTATCTTTGCAGAGTATTATTATTATTATTATTATTATTATTAAAGTATTATTTTGAGTTGGCATTTTGACTGAACTTTCAACAGACCATTTCAAAGCTATAGGAGGCCAGCAGCTTCTGGAAAGTGTGATTGAAATAGTCAGTATCCCCATCACACATGAACGTCAACTAGCATGTTTCCAGCACTGAAAATGCAACAAGCAACTAAGGAGACAGTATGACTTGGCCAGTTAATGTTAAACAGCTATTGTTGATGTCCACCCCAACACTGGCAGAATGGACATATGAAGGAAATGGTTGTGATGGAAGAGACGGAGGTTAGTAACGGGTTCAACTGCATGGACTCCTGCTTGCCAAGGCTGATCTACTGCTGCCTCAGTTCCTAATTTGCCAGCAACAGAGACCAATTCTGAGCACTTGGCAGAGTTCTAGTTCCTAAAAAGGCTAATTTGCCCCGGAAGAAAAGAAAGGAAGGAAGGAAGGAGGGAAAGAAGGAAGGAAGGAAGGAAGGAAGGAAGGAAGGAAGGAAGGAACGGCGGGAGGGAGGGAAAGAAAGAAAGAAAGAAACAAAGAAAGAAAGAAAAAGAAAGGAAGGAAGGAAAGAAAGAGGGAAGGAAGGAAAGAAGGAAGAAAGGAAGGAAGGAAGGGAGGGAAAGAAAGAAAGAAAGAAAGAAACAAAGAAATAAAGAAAGAAAGAAAAAGAAAGGAAGGAAGGAAGGAAAGAAAGAGGGAAGGAAGGAAGGAAAGAAAAGAGGCAAGGAAGGAAGGAAGGAAGAAAGGAAGAAAGGAAGGAAGAAAGAAAGAGAGAGAGAGAGAAAGAAAGAGAAAGAGAAAGAAGGAAAGAAATTAAGAAAGAAAGAAAAGTTGGCAGCACTGGGACGCTTCCTTCCTGGATGGTTAATTTATTTATTTACACAGGCAAGACACATATTCTGGATATGAGTTTGGTATTTCTAGTCATAGGGTCTCAGCCATCACCATCACTCCAGGGCTTGTGGAGTACCTGATCCACAAATACAGCATTTGACTGAGAGAGAGACACTTTACAGTGAGGGACACACAAAAGTGGTGCCATGAACATGAGATCTACTGTTCACACTTCGTACCCACTTTAATATGCCTTTCCGTTGCTTATAAATCCATATATTTTCTTACCTTGTGCCACATTTCCTTTCCGACAAGGCAGATGACTGATGTCATCACCTTCTGCTCCATGAAGAAGATCTGCCCTTCCCCTCTTTCAAAGTCACCTCTGACCAAGGCTATAATGCAGCTGCCATTTATTTTTAGTCACCAAGCCAAACTTTTCTTAAGTGAAGATGACAACGGGAGTGAGGTGAGGGAGGGGCAGTGGTGCAATAGTGGTGAGTGACATGGGAGCCTGGGTTACTGATGCCCTCTGTTCATGCTTGTGATTGGACCTTGATCTACCATTTCTACATTTCCATCTCATGATGGATTTTTTCCAAACCAAGCCAACTTTTTTACTAGAAACTACCTCTTAATGGGCAATTCTGGGTCCATGATCACTTGGTGTTTCATGGTCAAATATTACATTCCTACCATCGCTCTGTAGCATTTCAGAAGCTGTTTTTCAAAACGTGTTTAATTTAATTTTCTGCAATAGATGACATGGCTTTTCTCCATAACTCCAGTGGTCTACATTGGATTCTCCCATTGGAGCTTGCCATCTGATTCATACCACATCTTTTTCCACCATTTACATGTCCAGTATTGTAGAGTCTGTCAAACTCCATGGCTTGCTATTATCATGATTAGTCTGACTTGCTATAGCCCTTTCCTGATCCTAACCCTATTCAAAGACTTCTACTTCATCGAGAATATAGATCATACTTGTATTTTACTAGTTGTGGAAATTATTCCCTCCACAATTGGAACAGGATGTTAGATACTATGATAGCTTCTCTGATGTAGGTGATGTAATATCTGATGTAGGGGATGCAACTTGTCTTTTATGCCAGAGGAAATGTTCTGCATATCCCTGACTACTGGATGATAAAAACCTAATTGGAAGATGATCAGATCAGATGCAGATCTGACAATGTCTCTACTGGTCCAATGAGGATCTCTGGAGCAAAGATTAGCTGGTACAAAAGTCCTGTGTTGGGCAGAAACGATTAAGCCCTTCTGTTGCCACCTTTCACAGTGGCTGCAGCTTGTTCCTGAATATCAGTAGAGTTTATCTCCACCATCCAGCCACCTCTTGCTCATCTTGTTCAATTAGAATAATGTTATCTATTGACTAAATCAACACAATTTTGGGGGGATATCCACAAGATTCAGATCTCCTCAGACTAGTGTAATAGTCCATAGGTCATTCAACTTACCAAGTGGAAAAATTATAAATATACATTGTATCCATTCCATAGCAATGAATATGAGTGAGAAATGTTTCCTATTCTCTTTCCTAATTAGTATAAGAAAGACGGTATTTACCAAATAATGTCTGCATACCATAAAGCCTTATTGATCTTCTCTAGAAGGTACATCATTCAGCATAGCAATTGCAACTGGGGCTACTACTAGATTGAGTTGTCCACAAATATTCTATAGAATTCACCTAGTTTCTGCAAGGGTAAGATTGAGTTGTGTACAGATGTTATCCAGAATTCATCCAGGAGCCAGAATGTCCAATCAATTGAGATGTTTAAGAGTGACAATAATCTCCATGATTGACCATATACACTCCTCAATAAAAATATTGTCTTGATTTTACTCGATTTTAAAGTCTTCCACCTGGCCTTCTCCAGCATGATAGCTCTTATCTCACAGCCCAAAGCCATAATGTGTGGGTTGCTGAACCTTCCAAGAATGTCAATCTCATCATACATTAGAGGACTGGAATAAAAGACCACAGGTTGGGTCCACTGTTCACTGCAAGTCCAGTTTTTTACAAGACTTAACCTATTACTTGATTCTCAAATGACTTCACTCTTAAAAAGAGAAGCTATGATGATTCCTTGGGTTTCTTAGTATCAATGTCAAGTTGGAGTTTTTGTACACTTGTCATTGAAATGCCTGCATCCCCTTTACCAAGTCTACGGTCACTTATATAAATGCTCATAGATTTCTTTCAGGGTAATTACTGTAATGTATGTGTGTCATTTTCCTACAGCGGCCTTCCCTCTGGGAACTTGGGCATTTCTTCAGTCAGTGGGTTTCAGGTCTACAAACTTGCCCTGAAATTTAAACAAAAGATTATGATGTTTTATCAGAGAAACCACCTTCAGCCCCCTTCTCTTGCTATTGCTATATACTTAGCATATACAGATATTAATAAAATGAAGAAGACAGAGAAAGAAGGAGAGAGAAGTATTTTTGCTGCTTTGCTGGCTACCCCTCTATTTTGCTTCTAGAGATGTTGTGTTCCATTTGCCGTTACCATAATTCTGTACTTCACCCTGGCTGCCACTCTGTCCTTGTTGAAGTTTATGATAATTGCAGTCTACTGGATTTGGTAGTTAAGAGTCATCACTTGACATCTATTGTTGTGTCTCTCTCATCTCCATGGCTACCAATAAGCCAAACTGGATGACAATCTCCCTGCTACCAGCTCTTGCCTGAGGAGAGAGCCACCATTGAGCTTAGTGATGCTGGTGTTCACTTACCAGTCTGTTCTGGTGTGTTCCTACGAAATAAAATCCTCAGATAAGTCTTTTGTCATCATCTAAATATAACCATTCATGCATGCCCTCTTCCTTGAGCCTTTTCATCCCTTTTCCTGCCATCTGTTACAGCAATTCAAGTGTTTCAGTGTTGCTCAGTATGCATATCACTTTTCCCAAGGTTATAGAAGCCATGTCTGCTGCAAGTTTGATACATCCTCTGGGATGCTTACCAAGATTTGGAATCCTGAGAGAATGGCTTCTAATCAATAAACTCTCTTTTATTAAATCCTATGCTCCTGCCCCTTGAATTTGATCTAATACCCTTAGAATCTAGTCTCATGGGTACTCCTGTGGCCACTGTCAGTTCATGCTGTTGATGTCTTTGAGCTCCTTTGGATTATGGTCTCTTTCCTCCCTTAGGAATCCCAGCACCTCAATGGTTGCGGTTGTGTTGCTGTTTAACTGTGAGTAGTAACCCTGATGGCCAGTGGAGGTGGTAAGGGCATTTCTTGACAGAAGCAGGCACCTGTTGGCTTGAGGAGGAAATGCCTCTCTGCATTATCTCCCTGCACAGGTGAAGTGGTAGCTCTTAGTGGGTGATGGTGCAGAGAAGGTAGATCTGCAAACTCATAAGATTCAGAGAAGTTTGAAATGTTAAATTCCTTGGGACATGGCTCCTACTCAGATCTCTCCATCTCATGTGTCAGGGTCACATGTTTTCCCAACTAGAGCCTCCAATTTTGTCATAACCGGCCTGCTTTGGTTGAACCTTCAGCCCTCTTTGATGTTAAGCTATGCTAACTATTCAATGCAGTACTTACTGTTCTGTTTGTATTGCTCTGTCATCGTGTGAGAGGAGGGCCTCTTTAAAAGCTACGGAAGAGACTATCTCACTCTTACACTTAGTTTTCAAGTGTTTTTATGTTGTTGTTGTTTGGTTTGGTTTGACTTGTCATCATCTTATTATCCATGTATATGGGAGCAGTGCAACTTAGTAACAACTAGACAAATTCATTAATTATCTTCATGGTTGTTATCACCCCCAAAGTCTGAATCATCACACTGGATAGTTTACTCCCTCCACTGCCACATTCTCCTAAATCATCACCAGTAAGATTTAAAAAATTTGATTGTCACCTTGCGCCAGGGGCTATTTGTGCTCCGCCTGGTACCCAAGAAACTATCCTCACTGCCAGACAGGTGCAGTGGCCCTGTACCAAAACCTCATCTTCCTCCTACTTTTGTCAACTGTTGCAGATCAGATTCCGCAGGAAGCAGACAGTGGACAAAGCTAAGAAGGAAAGCCTTATTGGGGACTAACATCTATAAAAGAAAATGTGATAAGGAAGGTTTGTTCTGGGAAAGTGATCAGATCAGACGCAGAACTTACAAACTCTCTACCAGCTCAGTGGAGATCTCTGTGGCAAGGAATGGCTGGTATAAAAGTCCTGTGTGGGGCAGAAACAAGCCCTTATATCATCACCTTGCACAGTCATTTTTAGGGGACTATCTCAAGAATGGCATGTCATAGGCTACCACCGCCTCACTCAGTCATTGACCAAGGACCACCTTGAGAAAAGCATGATTTTGGCTTAAAAGCGGAGAGATTGATCCTAAAGGGGCTAGCAGAGGGACCCTGTCAAGAATACCCACTCCACATAGCTGGGCACACAGTCCTTTCTTGAAAATCCATCTGAGAGGTGTCTGAAACTCCCACCTGATTGGATAAGTCACCCTCCTCCTTTGGAGTAGAACTAAACATATTAGCAGGGGACTGAATTTTCTTTGTCCTTGCTGCTTCTTTTGCTAAGAATCACCTCCCCATTGCATAGAATGAGATCCCTGTTCTGTCTCAGTCTTCAACATCTTCTTAGTGTGTCTTCTTTTAGGTTACAGGGGGAACAGAATTGTTTCTTTCTTATCTGAGTTATCAGGATACCATGTTCAAGCCTCAAGCCACAATATGGAAATTACTGATGTCTGACTCACCCGAAAGGTGAAGGCCTCATCCCGGGGAGGTCAGCTTATTCTTTTTAAATCCTGAGCACACTTCTTAAGTAAATCTAATTGTGGGAAACGTAAAAGTCTCCAAAGAAAATAGAAGTGAAGAATTTTGAAGCAAAAGCACAGTTAAAGTATCTTTAATTCCAAAATCATACATTTAAGTCAATTTTCACCCAAAATTGCAATGTAACACATGGGTTAAACTAGTTTTAAAGGATGGTCGTGTGTGGTTCTGCTATTCTTCATAGAGAATCATGGATAAGTCACTTATCTTCTTAACAAAATTGTCTTCTCATCTGTGAAAAATAGGTAGATGGACTCAATTACATAAAAAACCAAATACCCTGTGTTCTCACTCATAAATGGGAGTTGAACAGTGAGAACACATGGACACAGGGAGGGAAACATCACACACCAGGGCCTGACAGGGGTTGGGGGGCTAGGGAAGGGAGAGCATTAGGACAAATACCTAATGTAGATGATGGGTTGACGGGTGCAGCAAACCACCATGGCGCATGTATACCTATGTAACAAACCTGCACATTCTGCACATATACCCCAGAACTTACAGTAAAATTAAAAAACAAGTTCTTGCTCTCCTCCAAAACATACAACCCCATTTCTCGATGATGTTCAATAACTTCTTTATGAAAGTTTCAAAAATTTGCGAGGTCTCTAAAATAGTGTGATTTTAATAAGTTTTCATGCACCTGGTGTAGATCCACATATTGTATTGTATTGTATTGTATTTATTTATTTAGAGACAGAGTTTTGTTCTTATTGCCCAGGCTGGAGTGCAATGGTGCGATCTCAGCTCACTCACTGCAACCTCCGTCTTCCAGGTTCAAGTGATTCTTCTGGCTCAGCCTCCCAAGTAGCTAGGATTAGAGACACCTGCCACCACATCCCCGGCTAATGTTTTTGTTTGTTTGTTTGTTTGCTTGCTTGCTTGTTTTTGTATTTTTGTAGAGACAGGGTTTCACCATGTTGGTCAGGTTGGTGTTAAATTCCTGATCTCAGGTGAGCTACCCACCTACGCCTCCCAAAGTGCTGGGATTACAGGTGTGAGCCATTGCACCCGGCTCCCATATTTTATTTCTTTATAGCTACATGTTGTAGCAATTTTTGTATTACTTTGAATCTCTGCACATTTGAAACAACCTCAATGTGAAATTTTAGCTGTTTCAAGGTATCTTGCAATTAGGATTCAAAGCAAAGTAATTTTCCTGACAAGATTTCTCCCTTTGTTATCTCCTCGTTCCATCAGAAGCCATTCAGTCTGTTAGAGAACTGGAGGAGTACTTAGAGCTGCCCCCTTGCATGGAGTGTTAAATCATTGGCCATCTTTTCCAATGTATTTGCACACAAAGGCCTAGTATAAAGGTTAAGAATCTATCTTGATATTATCACTTGGGTAATCAAAGAAGTAATTACAAAAATGCTCTTGAAAGAGAAGCAGCATGATTCAGTCTTGGAAAAGCAATTTATTTGCTGTTCTTTTTTTTAAAAAGCAGATTTGGCAAGGGTCCATGATTAATTTAACATTTAGTCAACATAGCAATGAAGGGAAAAGTCTTTTTCTGATAGACAGGTTATTACAATCAAGTCGAGAAATGATTGCATATTTAAACGTGTGATTATATCATAGTTCATATGCTGAATATATGAATTACTAATTAGGACAACAGCAATGCTTAGGACATAACACATACACCCGAGTGATATCTTTTTGTTTCACATCTTTCTGATGAATTACTTCCCACTAAATCATTAAATCATAAGTTGAAAGAATACCGAATTAGAAGCAGTGAGAACGTCTACACCAGCAATTTTCAGTGTGTTCCATGGAACCCTAGGGCTCCAACAAAATGACTCAAGGATCCACAAAAAGGAAAAGGAAGACCAAGACAGAAAAGCTACAAGTCCTCTGACCTACTTCAACCTGAGCAAAACCTTTTACAGAATTTGAAATCTAGTGGAGCTACTAAAGAAGCTCAATTTTTCTCTAATTTTTTTTTTGAGACAGGGTCTTACTGTGGCACTCAGTCTGGAGTGCAGTGGTATGATTACAGTTCGCTGCAGTCTTCAACTCCTGGGCTTAAGAGATCCTCCCATCTCTCCAGTAGCTGGGACTATAGACATGCGCCACCACGCCCAGCTAATTGTTTAATTTTTTGTAAACACAGTATCTCTCTATTTTTTCCAGGCTGGTCTTGAATTCCTAGACTCCAGTGATCCTCTCACCTCTGCCTTCTAAAGTTCTGGGATTGCAGGCATGAGCTTGTAATTTAATTTTTGAAATACATATTAATGCGAAACCAACTCTCTACATGATCCTCTTGTCCTTGCCTGAGTTACTCACATGATATGGCTCTTTCTACTTTTGAGGCTGTCAATTCTATTTTTGTTTTTTGACAGGTCTCAAATAGGTCTTTTCTGATTTGGACACAAATATGTATCTCTACAGTGTGCATTCTGTACTTGCATGTAATGTTTGGAGTCATTTGGAGTCATTACAAGTATTTCCTTATGCGTGTTATCAATTGGTTTTCCATGGAACCCTGACTCAGAGATGGAGTTTAGGGTGCAGAGTGTTTGTTAAGGAATGCTCTTAGAATCAATGCCTGTTGGAGAGTGGGAAAAGGTTAGGAAGAGGAGGAAGTCAAGAAGTACTGCTTGTACAAAACTAACCCCACAAGGGGCTCTACAGTTAAAATCAAACAGCTTACTTGATTGAGCAAACTTAGAATCCAGCTCTACACACCTGTAAAAATTTTGCTATTATTCTTTGCTTGTAGTTCCTTTAGGGAATGGACTTTTGACTCTCTTATCAGTTTCAGCACATCTCAAGCTCTTATAAGCCTAGTGTCCAGGATGAGAGTGAAGTGACATCCAGAGGAAACTTGTTATCTTTCAGAGGAGAAATGTCTGAATTGCTTTCCAGCAAGAGGAACTTCCTAGCTTTTCAACTGTGCAGTGTGGGCCACTGCTGTAGGTTCAGTAGATTCAGGAAAATATGTAAAATCAAGATTTTCAGCTTCATCAACTTAGCTGTTCCCATTCCATGTTTTTCCTGTCATACAGAATCTGCTCTTAAAAGTTTAACATCTAATCTTCCTCTATCCAACCTAGATTCTGATCTTGGCATAGCAGATCTGCTTTGGTTTTCAGTTAATCTGACTAGTAAATCCTGGTCCTGTGGCTTAGCTTTCTCTGCTATCTTGCACAGGAGAGGAGGACTTATTTGTCTGCTGCCAAAGATGCCCTCTGACTTCCCTACAGACTTTCAGTCATCCATTAATCACTCTGAACCCTTTACTGTATTTATTTAGAGAGTGGCAGGATCCTAAAATAGCCACATCTTCTATTGTTTTTGTAGTTACTATATCCTCCATTTTAATCAGTGATTCAGTACACTGCAGGAGCTAGTAGATTTCTGTCCAATACATCCCAATTCACAGTGAGTAAAAGTTTAACAGTTGGACCACTATATTTTGCCAGGGGCTGTCTGTTCTCCACCTACAACCCTTTCATGTTCACTACCAGCTAGCCAGTAAATGGCCCAGGCCAAGAGTGCCACCTGAAGAACTACTGTCCCAGATCACTCCTGGTGCCAACTCCAGAGGTTTGTTTCTTTTGGAAGCAGACTTCTGTTAGGGAGTCTTGGGATTAACACCTGTGGCAGGACAAGAAAGGAAGCAGGGTTGGGCTGAAGGAAAATTCAAGCCGAAATGCGGACCCAATGACAGCCTTGATAGATTGGATGGGGATCTCTGTAGTTAAAATGGCACATCAAAGTTGTCTTACATAGGAATGAGATAGCCTAACTGTTATATTCCCAACTATCACTGGATTTGAGCCACTTAAGGAACAGTGGAACTATGGGCAAAGTGGTTCTCTGCAGACATTATGCTGGTTGCTTTACCTCATTTATTCTCATATTAAATGTAAACATTTCCCTTTCACTTATTTTTTTCATTCATTTACAATTATTCAAAAATTTTAAATTTGTGAAACTATCTTATGTGTCGAGAGCCTGTGGAAAAGGATTTATTTTAGCTTGTAGTTTCTGAGATGAGTTGACAATTCAGCTATGTCTTCAAGGACAAGAAGCCTACACAGCATCACCACCATCGCCATGCAAATATTGATATCTCAAGCTTAACATATTTAGATTCAATCCTTTCCTCTTCCTCATCTCAGTAATAGCAACTCCACCTACTAATTGTTCAGGTCAAAATCTTTGGAATGTCTCTTGTTTCATGCCCCATCCTTGTTTTATCTTTATTTTATGTCCCACATCTAATCCTTGTTTTATGCGCTACATTTAATCCTTCATGAAGTCATGTTGGCACCATCTTCAAAATGCCACAAAAATATAATCATCTCTCACCATATCTAATACCACAGCCCTAGTCTGAGCCACCATTATATCTCACCTGGATTACTACAGGCCTCTTTGATTCTAACCTTGATTATTTATAATAGTAATAACTTTATAATCAAAACCCTCATTGGCTTCTTATTTCACTATGGCACAAATTAAAACCTTTCTCAGTGATCTATCTTTTCATATGCTTTCTCTGCTTCTAGCACATAGATTCGTATATTCCATGTATGGAGCAGTCATGAGAAATAAAACTACTGCTGGAGGGAGCAGAGAAGGAAAAGCACTATATGATACGGCAACGTGACTGGACATTTTTCTCTTTAAGAATCATGGAAAAACTTTGAAGAAGGCTTTCAACAATGAAAGGAAAATGACTAGATAAGTCATGGAAAAGAGTTGTTTGAAAAGATAAGCTGATAGCTCATACCAAGGATGGACTAAGGAGGGGAACATAGGAAATACAAAAGAGAGTTAGAGGTATTGCAATAACATGGATGAAAGAAGATGAGAGCTTGAAAAAGGGCATCAACACCAGAGATAGGAGAGACAATGAGAATGTAGAGTGGTCAGAGCTTAAATGATACTTTGAGAGTATATAATTGTTTATAATTTATATATAAGTGTTTATATAATTCATATATATATATTATGAGGATATAAGTATATAGAGAGTATATAATTCAATTCCTTTGAGGAATTGAATAATTTGAAGAGAAGATAAGTAAAAGAGATTTCCAAGATCCTGGATCACACAAGCAGGATAATGTGGGTGCCATTATTAAGATGAGCAGCAAAAGAAAAGACACAAATTAGAGAACAACATGCTTTCTATTTGAGATATGTTAAGTTGAATGTACCAGCTTATCCCATAAGTGAGATATTCTAGAAAGAAGTCAACCAGACAGTAGAAATTATAGAACTGAAATTCAGAAAAGAGACCAAAGATGGGCATGTTGATATTGGGACTGTTAAAAAAAGAAACTTTAGATAAATTTAGTAGTGATTACTTTAGCAAACAGATTTATGAATTGGGCAGCACTCAGAGCAAAGAGGTGCAGAGAGCTCCATCCAGTAGTGTGAGCCTCAAGCTTTTATACGTCAAACACAGAAGCAAAGTAGAGAAACACTTGATTGGCTACAACTAGGTGGGCATGATGTGATGAGTTGGTCCCTGTGATTGGTTGAAACCTAGGTGCATGTGATTGGAGGAAACTCTGCTCTTTGTTACATGCCTAAGTTAAACTTCAGTTTGTTTGCATACTTAGAATATGGTTTGTTATATAAGAACTCAAAGTTCATAGACAGCCATAGGCTAATACCCTCCTGCTTATTTAACAGGACTCAGCATGACAATTTAATTCAAAATGGAAATTTAAATCATGAAGATAGTCTTCAGAATATCAATATTTACATATAGCAGAACTAGAGAAGCACACACTCAAAATTGACAAGAAGAAGCTACAGAAGTTTAGAGTGCAAATTCATCACCTTCTGATCTCCAAGTTATTGCCAGTGGAGAAAAGACACAGGCAGCTACATGGGGATCAATGGATTCCATTATTCATGTGCCAATGATGCTTAAAACACACCTCAGAAAGTTCAGTCTACCTAAAGTACTATCCCTGAATATTTCCTACAAACAATGATTCTGTGCTACCACACCAATGAGCTTCTGGCTATATTTGGTCAATGAGTAACCCTAGTGGAAGATGGAGGGCATAGGAACAAAGAAAGAAGCCAAATTTTTCTTCCTCTTTTTCTATGACTTGTAGTCATGTTATTATATTGGCTGAGTCTCCATCAAGGTTCCAGATTCTAACTGGATGCTCTCTTTCTCTTTGGAATGGGGCAGCCTTCTTTCTGATTCTGGCTCCTGCTAAACAGACCTAGCCCATGGGTTCTGTTAACACCACCTCTTTCCTCCCTTTGTCCCTCCATTCCCAGAGGATTAGCAACTTCTCAACATTATTAAAGTCTCTTTTGTGTTGTTTTTTGTTTGTTTGTTTGTTTTTCACCATGCTTTAGTTTGCTTCTCAACTCTCGCATCACCAATTAATTACCTGTACTAAACTTGAATTACCTAGAATGGTCCCTGTTTTCTTGAACCGATGTGATGATGTTGGCCCATATATTTTTAAAACCTATTTAGAAATTAAAGCCAAAATACTAAAAACCTCCTACTGGCTATGTAGGAGTCTCAGACAATAACCACTCCCCGCCCCCACCCCATAAAATGAAGAGAGTCAATTTTTCTCTATTTGAAACAGGCTTGATCTGCTGTACTTATGTAGTAGAAAAGTGAGAAACTGAAGGAAAGGAGCAGAGAGAATAGGTCTATTTCCTACCCAAAGACAAGGAGCACAATTTGAGTCAATGAGACTCAATTCTGGGGGCAGAAAAAGAAGGATCCATGAACTTCCTTTCAGGACTAAGAACTTACCTTCTGGCCAATAAAATCAAGGATCTTCACTCTCTCATCAATAAGACGAGTCATCCCCACTGTGAGTAGATTAGTTCTTTGTGCTTTCCTTATGAATGTCTAAGACACAGGATAAGGGGAACATTTGCATGATCCTTCTCTCCACACTATCTTGAAAGAAATAGAGTGACTAGCACATTTTCTCTATTGAAAGTTATGGCCTGGAAAATTAATACCTTCCTGCAAGTAACTAGGGAACCAGGAAAAACTGGTGTGGCTGAGTCCGAAGAGAAAGTGAATTTTAACAAGAGGGCAAGATCAATAAGATTAAATATCCCAGAAACCTCAAGTTAAAATAGCAATTGCAGATTAGTTATTGGATTCACCAACTAGAAAGTCTTTGATGAGTTTTAATGAGAAACTTCAGAGATATAATGGAGGTATTAACCAAATGCCAATAACTTGGGAATTGAATTGCAAGAAAGTGATTCCAGTGTGGCTACATAGTTCTTTCAAGCAGTTTAGCAGGGAAGGGTAGATAAACGTGAACAAAAGAATGAAAAGAAGAATGGACAGGACTTTTTGTCAATAAGAAATACTTGTGTATATTTACATGCTGACTGGAAAGAGCCATTGAAGAAGAAAAATTGAAGTAAAGGAAAAAGATTTATTAATGAAGCAGGAACACTCAGGGGCCAAGAGATAAAACAATGCAAGATTTTGTGGATAGATGAATTATAGAAGGAAGAAATTTTATTCTCCCGAGACAAGAAAGTGAGAAGAGATTGGTAGAGACAGAAACCAATTTGGTTAATTCCTTTAAACATCAAAAACCATTTTCCTTCTTAAATTAATTTATGGCACACATATTACTTTGGTCAAAGAGCTTGATAAGTTATACATAATCTGTTATTTCACTGATTTAAATTTTTTAATTTTTAATTTCTAATTTTATTTATTTATTTATTTGATGGAGTTTCACTCTTGTTGCGCAGGCTGGAGTGCAGCAGTGCGATTTTGGCTCACTGCAACCTCTGCCTCCTGGGTTCAAGTGACTCTCCTGCCTCAGCCTCCCGAGTAGCTGGGATTACAGGCTCCCGCCACCAAGCCCAGCTAATTTTTGTATTTTTAGTAGAGCCAGGGTTACACCATGTTGAGACCACTAGGCTGGTCTCAAACTCCTGACCTCAGGCGATCCACCTGCCTTGACCTCCAAAAGTGCTGGGATTACAGGCGTGAGCCACCAAGTCTGGCTATCTCACTGATTTAATATAATTCCAGACAAAGGAGGAATCTTCCCATTATTGCCTGGTGGATGAAATCACTTCCCTTTACTACTTCTCTCATCTTGCCTGTCTCCATCCTTTCTATCTGGCCAACGTAGGGCAGAGAAATTTGTTTTGCTAGCATTTGTATTAAATCCGTAGATTCCATGATGTACATATTAAGGAATTAAATGAAAATAGTTCTATGTTAAGCAACATAAAATGCTTTTCTTTACTGCAAAATATATTGAAGGTCTTGTTATTGTCTCAAGAGAAGTAAACAAAATGCAGTGTTCCCTACCATCTCTAGACTGTAGAGGTTTTTATTAGTGGTAATCATAATTGATAAATGTTCTTGGCAGCATCCTTTGATGCTGCAGTTGCTGCCTCTGTAGAAAGTCATGCAAGGTGTCTCACTTTCTGGGGCTTTTTTAGTGAAGACAGTCCCAGTGATGTTGTATTCCCCCAGACTCCAAATGTATTTCTCAAAAATGTCATAAAAGTTTTTGTGTTGAAATGAATTGTAACATTCTTTTCAATGACTGGATTGGAAAAAATGATTTGCACCTGAAAAATTATCCATACCTTCACTATTACAATGGCCGAAATCTAAAACGTAGACAATGCCAAATGCTGACAAGGATGCAGAACAACAGGAACTCTCATTAATTGCTGGTGGGAATATAAAATGATGAAGCCACCTTGGAAGGGTATTTGGCAGTTTCTTATACAACTAAACATATTCCTACCATAGAATTCATTAATTCCACTAATAGATGTTTACCTGAGGGAGCTAAAAACTTATGGCCATACAAAACCTGCATCCTGATGTTTATAACAGCTTTATTTGTAATTGCCAAAGCTTGGAAGCAATCAAGATGTCCTTTAATGGGTGAATTGATACTTAAACTGTGGTTCATCCAGACAATAGAATACCATTCATTGCAAACACAAAATAAGCTATCAAACCCTGAAAATATATTACAAAAACTAAATGAATATTACAAAAGTGAAAGAAGCCAATCTTAAAAGGCTATATATTGTATGTTTTTCACAATACAACCTTCTGGAAAAGGCAAAACTATGAAGGTAGTAAAAATATCAGTGATTGTAATTGCCAGGGGATACAAGAGAGGGAGGGATGAATAGGAGGATCATAAAGGAATTTTAAGGAAGTGGAACTACTTTGTATGATACTATAATGGTGGATACCTGCCATGATACATTTGTCTAAACTCATAGGCTGTCAACATCAAGAGTGATTCCCTCAACTATGAACTTTTATTGATAATGATGTGCTAATGTAAGCTTATTGATTGTAACAAATGTAGTACCACTTTGCCTGAGGATATTGGTAGTGGAGGAGGCTAATCATGTGTGACAGCGGGAGGTATATGGAAAGTATCTGCACTTTCGGTTTGAGAATTATCTGCACTTTCTGTTCAATTTGGTTATAAACCTAAAGCTTCTCTTAAAAAACAAGTGCTTCATCATCCATTAATTCATCGACGGACACGTGGATGGGTTCCGTATCTTAACACTTGTGGTATATATACACAATGAACTATTCAGCCACAAAAAAAGAATAAAATTTTGTAATTTGCAACAACATGGATGAGCCTAGAGGACATTATGTTAAATGAAATAAACTGGGCACAGAAAGACAAATATTGCATGTTCTCACTCATATATGGTAGCTAAAAAAGCTGATCCTATTGAAGTGTAGAATAGAATAGTGGTTACCAGGGCCTGGGAAGAGGAGTGGTGAGGGGGAACTAGGGAGAGGATGGTTAATGGGTACAAAAATTACAGTTAAATAAGGAAGAATAATGTCTAGTATTCTATAATACAGTAGAGTGACTATAGTTAACAATAATTTATTGCATATTTCAATGAGCTAGAAAAGAGGATTTTGAATGTTCTTAAAAAGAAATGATCAATGCTTGAGGTGATGAATATTAAAATTACCCTGATGTGATCGTTACACATTTTTTGCATGTACTGAAATGTCTAATGAACACCATACATATGTACAATTTTTATGCACCAATTAAAAATTTTAAAAGTATAAAATGCCAAAAATGTTTTTAAAAAAGTGTTTCATACTCATTGTCAGAACTTTACCCATCGCTAAAGATCTGCTTCCAAGATCTCTATAAAATATTAAACTAAGCACAGCCCAAGAAGGGTGGCCCCCTTGAAAACAGCAAACTCTGCAGTGGCATCATGACGAGATATTTTCCATGGTCACTTCTACAGTCAAATATTTTAGTGAAGACAATGTCATGGCTTTCTGATTAGCTTCATCTGCTAGTTGCCCACAGAGCTTCAGAAATATCAAAGTTGAAAGACTTCTTATCACACCATTTCTCAAAATGTGTCCAAGAACCCACTTGAGGTAGAATTATCTAGGTTGCATATTTTAAAACAAGCAACTGTGATCTTAATACTATTCCCCGAAGTCCTGAAATCTGTCTTTCTAGTAAATTCCCTAAAATTTTTTTGTAAAAAGTCTGATAATTGCTGGGTCAGAAAGTCTCTAATCCGATTTACCTCACTATTTTTCAAGTTTGTTGAGATGTAACATGCAGAAAAGAACACAAATCCATGAATTTTAAGAAAGTGAATATATGTCCATAACTAGTGCCTGTATGAGAACATGAACCAGATGTGAACCCGAGAAATCCCTTTACACCCCCTTCCAGCCGCTGCATCCTAAGAAGGATTAACCACTCTTCTGATATATAATTTCATCAATTTGTTTTGACTATTTTTGAACTCTATATAAGTAAAATAAAGTAATAGGTACTTTGGGAAAACTGACTTATTCTCCTCAATGCTATTTTGTATGATTCATTCATACTGCTCTGTTTAGTTGTAGTTTGTGTCTGTTCTTACTGTGCAGTAGTCTACTGCATGGATATACCGTGTCATTATCCTTTCTATTGTACATAGACATTTAAATTATCTCCGGTTTTTGCCTATTGCAAATAAGGCTGCTATGAACATTTTTATACATGCCTTTGGCACACATAGGTGCATATTTCTGTTGGGTAATATGACTAGGAATAGAATTACTAGGTCGTAAGACATATCTTTTTGTTCAGCTTTAGTTTTCTGGACTTTTATATTTCAAAAAGATTGTACCAAGTTAAAGTCCAACCAGCAGGGTATCAGGATCTAGCTGCTCCACATCCTCCACACCCTCACTTGGTGTCATTTGTCTTTTTCATTTTACCCATTGTAGTTGGGTATACCAATATCACATTATGATTTTAATTGTATTTCCCTAATGACTAATTAAGCACTCTTTGTTGTATTAATTGGACGTTTTAGTATCCTGTTTTACAAAGTGCATGTTCAAGTCTTTCACCTATTTTTTTTTAATTGGTTTGTCTGCCTTTTCCTCATTGTAGCAGTCATTTATATATTCTGGATTCAAGTCCTGTTAGATATATGTTATGTAAATATAGTCTCCAGTTGTGTATCTCGGATTTTCACTCTCTAAAGTGTTATCATTTTGAACAGAAGTTCTTAATTTTAGTGTGTTCAAGTGTGTCATTCATCATTTTGTATCTCTTAATTATTTGTCTACCTTAGGTTCATGAAGATATTCCCTTTATTTTTCCAAAAACTTTAGCGTTTTATATTAAAGCTAACCTATTCAAATAGAATAGATTTTATAAAACAATTTTTGTATGGTGTGCAGTAAATGTCTCCCCTTAGTTTTATAAAAAAAAAAGAAAAAGAAGAAACCTAAAGAGGGCCAAACCTGCCCAAGATTGCCCACCTGGTAAGGAGGAGCCTGGTTATGTTAGAAGTGACTTGCTACTACTTTCTGTTTATTCATATGATTATTTTTGCTCTCAGCATTAATTTCTCTAGGCAAAACAGCCTCACAGACTTATGGTTATATTTAAGGTTCTATTTCCTGACCACCATTCTGATGTAAACAACCACTAACTTCCATATTCTTTACATTTAGGGTAAAACAAGGTTGTCAAAAGACGCTCAGCCCCCTAATATACGGGTCGTATATCTACAGAGAACAAATAAATTCACCTTTGTTTTCTCATTTGTAAAATGAAGACATAGGATGAGATTGGCCCCACACTGCCTCTCATTTAAAAACATAAGAAAAACTATGATTTTATTCTTTATTTTATTTTGAAAATAGTTTCTCTGTAATTATTGCAATGCATGACACATTCATTTTCTTCTTCTTCATTCATTGCAAAATAAGAATGACTGGATGTTATTAAAACTGAAGAGCATTCTGTGAAAGCAACTCAAAGTATTTAAATTCTTGCAATCTATAAAAAGTATCTTATCTCCTTATTGCAGTATGCCAAAGGAGTTCCATTTTAAAACCCAACTCTAGTCTGACACCTTCATTAACCATGCAGATGTGTTGTTTGATGTGTTATTCCTTCCTAAAAATCCCAGTATCCAACTGCACAGGAAAGAAAGATTGAGAGTGAGACCAAAAAAAAAAAAAAAGAGTTTTATTAATGATTACAGCCTGGTTTGTATACATATCTCAGTTCATATCCTGAGGAATTCTTTTTCACTCCATCCGTTTTTATTACAGTCTTGTATCGTGTTACCACCTCATTATCTGTCTGAAAGACTGATTCAAAGTGAGGTTTAACATGCTGAGCATTTGGACAGCAAAGAGCAAGATTTTTTTCTTTTATCTAGCAGGAAATTCCTGGGAGGTCTCTGGCCACTTTCTTTTTATCACTGACAAGTTGGTTTTGATATTTGAGAATGTAGAGATCAATACCGACTTAGCTGTCAAAATGACTTGATAGAAGAAACACTCTAATATTGTGCCAGGAATAATACCTCATATCTTCAAGACCCATGATATAAACTTTTTGACAATTTTCAAGTGCCCTCACAGGGAGATCCCTTGGAATAACCTCGAGGTATTTAAAGAAAGCATTTTTATCCAGTTCTAGAACAGACACACTAAAAGCTCTAAGACCTGATCTAGATATTGTTGAGGTAGTATTAGGAATCCATGAGATGCTTCGACTATTTTAAATTGCCTATAGAAAAAAAATGATATCTTATGGGCAAACAGGCTGCCCATGGCAAATAAAATTACACATCCCTTTACTATTGGAAATTTTTAACAAATCATTTTCATTGCACTTATTCTCACTCAGTTCAGAAACCACGATTGGAAGATAAATTCTAGTAATAAAAAAACGTGGAAATGAATTAAATATCATTTAACAGACTTAGTTTAAAAGTCAGTCCTCAGTATTCTGTCTTTATTGCAGTGGTGGTTACAAATGTCTAGGAGTTTGTCAACATAACAACCTGTACGCCAAAAAGAGTATATTTCAATCGTACATAGATATAAAAATACATTAAGTGAATAACTGCAAAATAAAGTAGGGGTGATACAGGGAAGCTTCGGTGTTGGGATATGATCCTGAGAAGTCACTTTCATAGATGGAGGACGAAGTGCTTTCTTCCAAGGCAACAAGGTAGGAGAGAACATTTTGGGTGGGACTCAGAGAGTCAAGGGTCTTGACGGAGAGAAGTACACAGGTACGTTGTGGTCATATCATCAACAAGATACCTTTGCCCACCATCAGCCCTTAGGTAACCAAGGTAGATCAAATCAGAAGCCAGGAAGCAGAGCTGGACACCTGAACTGTCAACAGTTGATTCTCTAAGCAAAGAGATAGGGTAAAGGTGGCACAGACAACAGGGACATCAAAAAGGAGCATGGTCAGATGGAAGCGGAAGACCTCAGATGCAGAGCCTAGACCTAAACCCACAATCAAAAGATGTCAGGGAAGACTTTGCTTTTTTCTATTTGTTTTTACCTTTTATTGTTATTATTTTAAGTTCCAGGGTACATGTGTACAATGTGCACGTTTGTTACATAAGTAAACGTGTGCCGTGTCCTCAAATTAAGGAGTTCTAGCTCCCAGCTTTGCACTAATGGCAGTATGAGCTTGCTATTCTCTCTCGACTACAGTTTTTTCGTTCATTACCCAAATAGGAAGACTGGGGTGGATCATTATCCTGGTCTCTTCTCGTTGAGAAGATCACGTAAACTCAAAGAACAAGTCTGAATCTCCCTTTATAAGGATTGTCTAATGTACACGTTATGCCTAAGCATTGTTAAAATACACATATGAAAGTCTTTGTGATTGAAAAAAAAGTACCTCCTCACTTGTTTTGCAGTCTTCAGCCTGCTTTAATTTCACTCTATGAAGCAAACAGAGACGTAAAAAGCCAGGCAGGTTTAACATAGGTCCAGTTGTGATTAGTTTTTGCCCTCCTCTCCATGCCATTTTATTTAATTTTGGAAGTGTCAGGTAAGGCATATGGACTCGAAAGGGCTTTAAACAGGTTCAACCAGGCCTTGGTAATGCAATTGTTAGAATTAGGCACTGGTGTGATCAGCTGCACAAAGAGAGTTATATGAAAACCAAGGAATTGGGAAGGAACAAGCCAGTTGGTTGAGCAGCTATTTCTGCTGCCCTCTGCCCCAAAGGCCTTCATATCAACTATTTCATTCAATCCTATCAGATGCTCTTCGGGGTAGGTAGTGTCAGTGCTGTTGTGCAAACTAAGAACTGGGGGCTCAGAGTCTTGAAGTTACTGCTTTAAAATCTATGTCCAGGGAGAGTGGTGCTGCCTCAGAACACAAAGATGAGAATGTAGGGCTCTCCCAGGAAAGCCCATGGACAAGAAATGAAGCTGAATGATTTGAAACAAAAGTCACAATAGCATCCAATGTTCCCAAAAATCACTGAGGGAGCTTGTGAAATATGAAGATTCCAAGGCCCCCATAAGATATTTTGGGGTAATAAGAATGTAATGAAGTCTAGGGTTGTACATTACCTTGTTGCAAGATGTACTATTTGGGATGAAGATGAAGAATCCATTTAGCCAGGTCACAGGTAATAATTGTGTCTCACTGAAGAAAGTGATAAGCTAGTCATTCAGAGTCACAGGGAATGAAAACAGACAAAACTTGGACTAAAATGTCTTCACAATTATATACCTATTACAATGGCTAAAATCTAAAACACTGACAACATCAAATGGTGAAGGAATGTGGAGCAAAAGAAATTCTCTTTCATGGCCATTGGGAATGCAAAATATTACATCTACTTTGAAAGATAGTGTAACAGGTTTTTTTTACAAAAGTAAACATACATTTACCATGTAATCAAGCAGTCATGCTTCTAGGTATTTACCTAAATGAGTTGCAAACTAATAGCCATGCAAAAACCTGTGTGAAAATTTGTATAGTAGCTTTATTCCCAATTGTCAAAATGCAAAAGTAACCAAGACATCCTTCAATAAGTGAACAAACTGTAGTATAGCCATAAAATGGAATATCACTCAATGATAATAAAAAATGAGCTGTCAAGCTACCAAAAGACTTGGAGGAATATTAAATGCCATTACTAACTGAAATCAATCTGAAAAGGCTACATGCTGTATAATTTCAACTACATGACATTTGAGAAAAAGCAAAACTCAGGAGACAGTATTAAGATCAGTGCCAGGGCCTTGGGGGTGGAGGAAGGAGGTATGAATAGGTGGAACACAGAGGATTTTTAGGACAGTGAAATCTATGATACCACGGTGGTAGATACACATCATCCTGTATTTGTCAAAACCCACTGAATATACAACAAAAACAGTGAACCCCAATGTAAACTACAGATTTAGTTAATAATATTATATAACAATATTGACTCAGCAATTGTAGCCAATGCACTACGTGATGCAAGATGTTAATAATGGGGAAAACTGTTGGGGAGGGGAGGGACTGAGATGGCATATGGGAATTGTCTGTACTGTCCACTTAATTTTTCTGTAAGCCTACCATTGTTCTAAAAAATTAAAGTCTATACATTTGTGAAAATAAACACTGAATTGGCTGGGCGCAATGGCTCATACCTGTAATCCCAGCACTTTGGGAGGCCGAGGCAGGCAGATGGCCTGAGGTCGGGAGTTCGAGACCAGCCTGACCAACTTGGAAAAACCTCATCTCTATCGGGTGTGGTGGCACATGCTTGTAATCCCAGCTACTCGGGAGGCTAAGGCAGGAGAATTGCTTGAACCCGGGAGGCAGAAGTTGCAGTGAGCCGAGATCGTGCCATTGCACTCCAGCCTGGGCAACAAGAGCGAAACTCTATCTCAAAAATAGTAATCGTAATAATAATAATAAAGATTTTTTTATGAAGTATCAGGCTTCCTTGCAGCATTATCTTAGGCTAAACCACCCTTCTCATGAAGGGATCCATCCCATGAGTGCTGCTGAATTGTGTTGGAGTAGAAGTATGTCTCGAAAGATCTTAAATTGCCAGAGGTCTGAATTCCTTAATACAGTTATGCAAAAAGCCCCATGAGTGTGGTGACCTCACCAAGGACACTGAGCTTTCTCATTGGTAAATGGATGTCTGATAAATGTCTCTCTCCAGTGTCCTCCCTCATGCCGTGAAATTCCAATAGATCTGTCTGTCATAGAGCCTTTGGCAGCAAAGAAAGGCCGTTGACCCAGGCCTGGTCAATCATGGCACTTCATTCCTTCCTTCTGTATGCAACAGAATTGATCTAGGGGCTAGACATTGATCCAAGCAGGGCCAGTCATAGCTCTTCTATAAGATTTAATATAGAAAGCTGAGAGTAGTGGGAGACAGGGAGAAAACAGGGAGCAGAAATGAGGGAGAGGAGAAGAGGGAGCTCTCTTCCTGAGATTAAAAGCTGCAAGAATATTGAAAGCAAGGAGTTACCATCTCCATTCATTTTTTTCTACTCATACAGATTATCTGAATAAATAAAGCTAATAAAAGAGGCAAAGGATGGAGGGGAATGAGAAAGGAAGAAGAGAGGTGTTGGGAGAAAAAAAAAGAAATAAAATGATTTTATCACCCTGAATTTTAAAAATCACATTAGCCCATAGAGCTCTTTTTTGTCTGTTACTGTCTAGATGTGTGTTTCTGTCGTCTGCAGTAATCCTAGCAATACAGTGGGTGGTACATATTCCCTGGGTGCATCATTACCCAAACTCTTCCCATGTCTGAGATATCTGCATGGACTGCTGTCTAATTTCATTCCAGCATTCTGCACTCAGAACAGTCACCAACTTCTGTTTCCAGCAAAGTGGAGGAAACCTGCTGAGAAGACAGGTTCAGGAGAAATTTTCAAATTTACAGGTTGAACAAACAAAAGAATGCTGTTACTACATCAGAAGCAAATCACAGTGATGCTCCAAAAGTCAAAATAGAGAATTTAAATAAAACAATGTCATGAAATCATAGCCTGGCTTAGAAAAGAAGTTAGCCTAGCAGTTGGCTGCATATTTTTAAAGAGGCTTTCAAGGGACAGATGTCACTAAATAAAGGGTAATGAGGTGAAGAAGATGCATGGAAGGCAAGCAAAACTAACACAGACTGAAAGCCTGACACTGTTTCCTTTCAAATATACTTTTAAATTTTATTTTTAAGTTGCTTTTTATATGGATGTTGTAATCCCTGTTTTACATGTGATGAACTGGAGGCTGTGAAAATTTAAATAGCTTCCCCAGTCAATAAGAGTTTCTATCAATAATATTTGATCTTCTTTGTCTGAATTATAACCAGTACAATTTTTTATTTTTTATTTTTTATTTTTTTAGATGGAGTCTTGCTCTCGTTGCCCAGGCTGGAGTGCCATGGCATGATCTCTGCTCACCACAACCTTTGCCTCCCGGGTTCAAGCGATTCTCCTGCCTCAGCGTCTTAAGTAGCTGGGATTACAGGCATGTGCCACCACACCCGGCTAATTTTGTATTTTTAGTAGAGAGGGGGTTTCTACACGTTGATCAGGCTAGTCTCGAACTCCTGACCTCAGGAGATCCTCCTGCTTTTGCCTCCCAAAGTGGTGGGATTATAGGCGTGAGCCACCGCACGAGGCCTACATTCTTTACTGTACCACTGTGGGGTAGTACGAGATAGTGGCCATCTATTTTCTCTATGAATGGCCTCAATCGCATGAGGTGGACAGAAAGTTCCTGGACATCTTATGTCTTGAACTGTTCCTACGCTTTCATTCAGTTTGCATCTTCTTTTATAGCCATGCCTGCAATTAGTAAACATTTCTAAAGATGTTTCCTACGTGTTCAATGTGAGGATACACGAGAAGAAGATACTGAGTGGTCCTCTCTTGAGGAAGGTAGAGTGTATTGGAGAAGATGTTGTAAGCAAACAATTGCAGTACAATATGGCATTTGAAAAAATGGAAGAATCTTCAAAGAACTGGGAAACACAGAGGCAAAAATGACATGCTCTTCCCAGGAGTTTGGGATAAAACTTCACAAAACAAATTATAGTTGAGATGGGATGTGAAGGGTTTTGACAGATAGAAAAAAAAGAGAGCCTTTTATGAATTTATAGTGTTAAAAGAATTTCTTTTCTTTCTTTCTTTCTTTCTTTCTTTCTTTCTTTCTTTCTTTCTTTTTCTTTCTTTCTTTTTCTTTCTTTCTTTCTTTCTTTCTTTCTTTCTTTCTTTCTTTCTTTCTTTCTTTCTTTTTCTTTCTTTCTTTCTTTTTTCTTTTTTGTTAACCTCTCTGTGGTGTGAAATTATTGTTTTGTTTGTCCAATATAATGACTGTTTCTCTCTCTCTCCTATTTTAATATAAAAATATCCTTTAGAAAACCACCCCTCTTATCTCATTCCATAAATTGTATTTGTGTTTGACCTCTGCCTGGTAAATCAGAGTAGGGCATTGATTCGTTTAGAGATTTATACACGCCCAAGTTTGACCAACTAAGAATCACACCTATCATTTTTGTATTCATTATTTGTCAGACAGTGAGGACTTTCTCAGGGCTTGTTTTCTAGGAGGGTGTAAGTTTGTTAGGCCCATTGTTCCAATGTGCCAGTATACGGGGAGGGTTCACCTAAGAATGAAGTTGATTAAAGAAAACACAAAAGAAAGTTGTGATGACTTTTTAAATATCTGAATCTATTGGTACCAGTAATACATCTATATTCCATAGGTAAACTCACCAATAAAATTCTAACTTGATAGATATGCCTCACTAATATGGTGAATGCTACTTAAGTAACTTATTTGCATTTTATCTGGGACCTTCTAGAGAGACAGGTTCTCACTCTGTCACCCAGGCTGTAGTGCAGTGGTGCAAGCATGGTTCACTGCAACCTCCAACTCCCAGACTCAAGCAGTCCTCCCACTTCAGCCTCCTGAGTAGTTGGGACTACAGGCATGCGCCACCATGCCCAGATAATTTTTGTAATTTTTGTAAAGAGAGCGTCTCGCTGTGTTTCCCAGGCTGGTCTCAGACTCCTGGGCTTAAGCAATCCACCCATCTCAGCCTCACAAAGTGCTGGGATTACAGGTGTGAGCCACTGAATCTGGCCTGGATGTATTTCTTATGCATATTAATGGTAAGGTTCTTTAAAACATAGTAGACATTCAAAAAGTATTGGTTGATCAAATCATCAACCGCTTACTGTGGGTCTACTCTGTATGAAATGCCCTTAGCCTGAAGCTATAGATAAATAATAGTGAACCCTTCAAGAGGCCCACAGTCCAGTGCTGGAGACACACGTAAAGCAATCACCTGTAAGACCGCGTAATAAGATAATATAAAGTGCAGTCATGGTAAAAAGGAAAGAAAAATCATCTTTCTAGATAAGACGGAAAGCTTCCTGGAGAAGAACATATCTCTGGCAACAGAAGAGGAAACAAGAGGTCAACCACGTAGACAAACAGGGTTAACATTTTCCAGAGACAGGATAACCATGTTCTTTAGCCAAGAGACAGAGATAAATAAATAAATAAATAAATAAATAAATAAATAAATAAATAAATAAAAATAAAGGCCAGGCTCTATGGCTCACGCCTGTAATCCCAACACTTTGGGAGGCTGAGGCGGGTGGATCACTTGAGGTCAGGAGTTTGAGAACAGCGTGGCCAACATGGTGAAACCCCATCTCAATTAAAAAACATACAAAAATTAGCCAGGCGTGGTGGCACACACCTGTAATCCCAGCTACTCAGGAGGTTGAGGCTGGAGAATCGCTTGAACCTGGGAGGCAGAGATTGCAGTGAGCTGAGATCACGCCACTGCACTGCAGCCTGGGCGAAGGAGTGAGACTCGGTCTCCAGAAAAGAAAAAAAAAACGAAGAGAGAGACTTAGGAAATAGTGTGTTTCATCAAGAGGAAGTTTTTCTGTAGTAGAAGAGCAAAATGTGGACTGGCAAGGTTGGTTTGAAATGCATCTGAGAAGCATGTTGAAGTTCAATGATAGAGAATTTATTATCATTATTCTTATTTTATTTTTTTTTAAGGAAAATTCTCACTCTGCTGCACAGGCTGGAGTGCAGTGGTGGAATCTTGGCTCATTGCAACTTCTGCCTCCCAGGCTCAAGCAATTCTCATGCCTCAGCCTCCCGCGTAGCTGGGATTACAGGTGTATGCCACCATATCCAGCTAATTTTTGTATTTTCAGTAGAAACATGGTTTCGCCATGTTGGCCAGGCTGGTCTTGAACTCCTGACCTCAAGTTATCCACCTGCCCGGGCGTCCCAAAGTGCTGGGATTACAGGTGTGAGCCACTGTGCCCAGCCCTCAGTGATAGATAAATGTTTATGCTATGCCGGTCAATTTTACCCTGAGAAAAATAGGAAACTAAAAAAAGTTTTTCAAACAAGAACTGAAGTTCTCAGATTTGAATTTGGAAGAGGCACTCAACAGTAAGTGGAGAGACTTGATGGTGACTGGAGCATAAATAGGCTAGACATAGGGTATAAACATGAATGATACTATAACAGACCAAGAGAGAGATGACAAGACACACAGGGCAGTTGTAATTAGGGTGAGAAGAAGAAGGAGAAAGAGGCACGGGAGGGAAGAAGGAGGTAAGAGAGATGACGGAAGGCTGCGTGAAAATAGAGGAAGAAATAATTTTACTCTTTAATTATCTCCACAAATGCAGCCCAACTTGCCAGAGTCAAGTGGCTCTGGGGGAACTTGAACCAAGTGCACCCAAGTGGCACACATTTTGGTGGAGAGTTTCAGTGGCAGGCATTGTTTTTGAAGTAGCTCGTGGGAAGAATCACCTACATCTTGGGGATGCCTTATCCACTTTAAGCAAGTCTTTCCTGAAAGTACTGACCAGTGATAGTTTTTAAGCTGAAATAACATATCCATAATCCATCTATGAGTTCAGACTCCACTGAGGTTTTCAAAAGGCTATTATCATTGTCTTCACTTAACATGCATTTGTTATGGGCAAGACGCTGGACCAGACTGCCCTTCTAAGCACTTTGCAGGCATTAACCTTGTACAGTTCTCACAATAGCCTACGAGACAGTAGTATACATTTATCTCTATTTTATGAATGAGAAAATTCTGACTTAGGAGAAGTTCACATTCAGGTAGGGATTTTGTTTGTTAGATTTTGTATACTAAATTCACTTTGTATATACACATTAGTAATTTTGAAGAAAAAAAGATGCTGAATATGTTTTCAATTCTTGATATAATATTTGGAACCAGATTATAAGGATTAAATAATATTCAGTCAAATTGATGGATCATCATTTCTTTTGGGGGCATTTAAGTCACTTCCACTTTTTTCTGGTATTGCAAACAATGCTATTATAAATACCCTTAATATAAAAGGATGGATATCTGGTCATCCCCTTCAGTGAATTCCTAGATGTAGATATAGTACTATGAACATGTCTTAGTCATAACATCTTTTTCCAAATTTTGAGAAAAGTTTCCAAACACAATGAGGCAACTTAGTGATATTGTGGACAATCAAAATTTTAAAACAAGGTTTGGAGGAAAAGTTCCTTGCTTAATGAAGAAAGAGCTGGTAATGCAGTCAGTTACATTTCATGCTGATTGAATTGGCCTTTTCTCCTCCTCATCACCAAATCGTAATGCTGCCTTAGAAGAGTGAATCCTATTTCAAGAAACAGAATTGTCCAGAGCTATAAATCAATGAGAGCTAAACTCTATTTTTTTTCTTAAATTATGGACCCATATTTATTTTAAATTATTTTGTGTATTAACACATCTTTAGGTAAGGTAAATCATTTTTAGCAAGAAATCATATAGCAATGGGAACATCCACAAAATGTTTTCTCCATAGCATGTTTCTTTCAAAAAGAAGCTATTTTTATTTCTTCATGAATTAATAATTATATACTTAGGATAAGGTTTATTATGGATGTAGGGAATGAAAATATGTCTTTAAAAGAGCTTTCTTTGGTTATCATCTCAAGTTTTTTTTATAGTTAATTGGCATTTTTTTCTTCATTGCCAGGATTTTCAGTTTCTTCTATAATTATTTATCCTCAATTCGCCTTGAATTCTTTTAATAAGCTTTTTATTTTTGAAATAATTTTAAGTTTACAAAAGAGTTTAAAAGATAACATAGACTGTTCCTGTATAGCCTTCACGCACTTCTCACTAATGTTAAATACTTATGTAGCCATTTGTTAAAACTACAAAATTAACATCCATGCAATACTACTCACTAAACTATAGATTTTATTTGGATTTCACTAGTTTTTCCACCAATGCCCTTTTGTGTTCCGGAATCCAATTCAGAGTACTACATTGCGATTAGTCCATTTTGGAATTTATCTCATTCATTATAAGTCAGCCTAGGTTGTTGTTACGTTAATTTGAATTGTGGCTGATGAAGGCTCATACTCAGAGCAGTTTCTTTTCTTGTCTATGGCTCCATTTTGCATGTCTTATTAGTATTATTTTCAATCCATATTCTCTTTCCATGTATTTATAAAATTCACTTCTTTTCAAATTAGTTAATTTAATCAAACCCCCATTATATAATCCATAAATTCACTTAACTGAGCAGCTCTAAACAGCAGAACTTCACAGCACAAGTAGTAGAATGATTGTTAAACTAGTGAGGCTAGGGAACTTTCACCCTTTTCCAGGATGCATCAAAGATTGTTCAAGATCTGCAACTCTCTTAAAGATGGACAGACTGATGGTGCCAGTTTCAATTAATGACTAAACATCAGGAAGAAAAAAACATATAGTTGGATAAATGGATGTAAATTCCATGTATATGCATGAATATAAATATAGGTTCCAGCATGTCCAGCCCATATCCCCGTAGATTTGCTTGTGTACCCACCGGAAGGACCTTGACCCGCTAGGAGACTTCCCTACTCCTGCAAGACTTTCATGGTGCTGGGAGGAAGTAGTAGTGCACACTGGGGCTGGCCTGCTGTGCTCCCACCCCATAGCTTTTCTTTCTAGTCCTCATCACTCAGGAATGTATCCTTATTAAACCAGGCTCAGAAGCTCAATGTGTCTACTCTGAGTCACCGACAATGCTCCTGAAATATGACATCTTCAGTGTTAGGGAGAGCAGGACTTTGTTGTGTGGGATTTAAACTTTCAGCAGGATCACAGAGCGTCTGTTATTTCAAGTTGGACTTGATTTTTTTTTTTTTAAACCGCCAGACTTTCAGACCATACAATACCAGCTTTCTTCAAATGTAACTCTTCCCTTCCTTTTATGGTGAAGTTTAATACTGTGAACATATGGAGGGTCTGAACGTCTGCCAAATGTTTTAAAAGACAAGGTTATAAATACTCCAGCAGCGAGCTTTGTTCCTTAATGTATGGCTCTGTTACTCTGAGTCAACGTGGAAGATAAATCAGAACATAGAGCTGGCTTGGGCATTAACTTGATATTTCTGGCAAGAATTCATATAGTATCTCATTTCAGAGAGCAAAAGAGAAGTGGTTGTCTGAGGTAACATTAAGAGAGTAAAAAAACAAAATTAGCTTTTATAAAAAGCAAAAAGCAGAATTATAGCTTAACTAAAACATCTAAAATCTAAATACTCAGTCCAATTTTCTTACCATCAAATTTAAGCTTAAAGAGTCATAATCATGTCTGTGGGGTTGGTGATTACACTCTCTGGTCCCTGTACTCTGGATTTGGAATAGATACCTCTCAATTTCCTTGGTAGTATGTTTCTCTGTCCCACCCAGCTTGGCTTTTCTCTATTTCCCTATACCCTACTCTCAAATTTTCCTCTACCCAAAATTGGGCTTGTCCGTGTTTGAGTCAGTTCAGGGTCCACCTCTATCATCTCTCTGACTCTGCTGTTTCTTCATAAATAGGAATTTGCTGAACTGCCCTCCACTCCCCAGCATTTGACACAGCTGGTACCGTTTGTCACCAGGCTGACAGCTGAAAAGGACCCTCTCCATTTCTGCAACACAAGATGCACCACGCCTAACACCACTTTGAGAGGCGGCCTCTTGGGTGCATAAACCGCAGCGTGGTGTAAGAAAAGCCCTTTGCATGAACTTTCCAGGTCACTCGGATAATGTTCAATAATTCATGTCTTTCTCATAGTAAGTGCACTTAGTATCCCAAATGGTTTAATGTAGCTTCCAAAGAGTCCAGGAACTGCCTGGACTTAGCTCATTTATGTAGCAGGGTATGATTAAGGACAGAGAGCTAAAAGAGGAATTAAGAGGAACTTCACTAAGACTATTTTTTCCATTTCCTGAATGAGAATTTTTTTCTTTTTAGTAAGCCACGTAAGCTTGAGCTTCTGTATATCTAAAATGAGAATACTAACAAATCTGACTTGCTTAGAATATGGATATGGGGCCCAAATGATTTTAATGTAAAGCGTAAGAAAGCATGCAAGACCCTGAGAAAATGCCCTTACTGTTTGCATTAATGAGCTGGGTTTCTTTGCGGGCAGAACAGAGAATCTTCCAATCTCAATGATTTGCAACCACATTACTGTCTCTCATTCATGCTACACGTTGTGGCTGCATGCCACTCTGCACCGAATGTCTTCTTCTTCATTCCAGGATCAAGGCTAACCCTGTACCTTGGATATTACTACCTGATAATAGAGAGAAAAAGCAATAGTAGAACCTCATGATGCTTCTTGAACCTTCTGCCCAAATGTGGTGCATGTCACTTCTGCTTAGATTTGAAAGCCAAAACAATTCACGTTACCAAACCTGATCTCAATTAAAAGTGTACACCCAACGGGAAGGAGCTCTATGGAAGGGTCCTATGAGAGGGACCTAGTAGAGAGGACTATTGAATATCTTCAACAAGTAATGCAAACATACATCTCCAGGTGGAATTTGACCCAGCCAAGTCTCTGGGAAGTGTTTCCTGGTTACTAGCTGTAATATTTAAAAACCACAAGAATAAAACTCCTCAAAATTCTTTCTTCCCTTCCTTATATGAAGTTCTTAAATAGCTATCATGAAATAGCCTAGAAAGAGGGAATTCATCTGCAATAAGATCAATAGGGACAGAATGGAGGATGAAGAATTTTTTTTGGTAGGGGGGCAGAAATTAGAGTAAAAGGCAATTAGGAGTGAAAAGGTGAAAAAGAAAGACTAAAACATCATTAATGAGAATTCTGTCACCAGGATTAGTAAAGAAGATGCTGTATTTGATAACACAAGTGTTAATAGCACATTCTTAGTGAAAACCAGGGTTCACACATTCCATGTGTCAATCACTGTGACATCTTGGATTAGACTCTGGGTCTCAATGAGCCTTGGTTACTCGATTATAAACAAGAATAATTCATGTAAGTGCATCTCATTAGTTTCAGTGAGATAATGGACATAAAAGGATAAATCATAAAATGATGACAGAAATAACAATTAGAGAAATATTCTTTTAGGGGTTGTCTATTTCTTAGGTTTTTCTCATGTGAACAGTAATCATGGTACATTGGCCCAAGACCAATCAAACAATCTAGCCTTCCATCTACCTGGCCATCAACTGGTAGGTAATTTGTCTACTAATTTACTCTACAGTGTCCTACATAAATGACCTAAAAAAATTCAGAGTAGAGTGAAGATAACAAAAGTATTTGCTAAAGATCACTAACCTACAGCCATATTCATCATTATACACATTTAATTGTGAACAATTTTGAGTAGATACACTATAGCCCTCAATCCTTCCATCTACAGAGTTGATGAGGCAAGGAAAACTCATAGAAATTTGGTTGCGCGACAGGAGGCTATGGCTCACACCTGCAGGAGGCAGAGGCAGGCAGATCAACTGAGGTCAGGAGTATAACACCACCCTGGCCAACATAACAAAACCTCATCTCTACTAAAAAATACAAAAATTAGCTGAGCATGGTGGCGGGCGCCTGCAATCCCAGTTATTCAGGAGGCTGAGACAGGAGAATCGCTTGAACCCGGGAGGCAGAGGTTGCAGTGAGCCAAGATAGTGCCACTGCATTCTAGCCTGGATGACAGGGTGAGACTCCACCTCAAAAAGAAAAAGAAAAAGAAAATTGATCGCACAAAGTCCTGAGAACCCGTCTCTAGAACACACTCCCCACTCAGTCAGCCTGAGGATTCTTTCAGGACTGATTTTTGTTCTTTCTGCCTAGAACACTTCTACCCTGTTGGTTAGCACGAATGGCCTCATAGCCTTCAATTCTCTATTTAGATGTTACCTTAAACGATGACTTTTGCGAAAATGTTACAGAAAATAATCATCCTGCATGTGTATAGTGTATACATACACACACACACATACACATACACATAAATGTAAATTCCATGAGGATAGAGACTTTTTTTGTTGTTCACTGATCTATTTCTTAATGACTAGAATATCATCTGCCTCAAAGTAGGCACATACAAATATGTTTGAATGAAGCCAACTGTGGTTTCTTTCAGAATTTTTCAGGCTTGTATGGTTCACCTTTTGCTTAAACAATGCCATGGGGGCAGGGCGTGGTGGCTCATGTCTGGAATCCCAGCACTTTGGGAGGCCAAGGAGGGCAGATCACAAGGTTAGCAGATCGAGATTGTCCTGGCCAACATGATGAAACCCCATCTGTACTAAAAATACAAAAAAATTAGCCAGGTGTGGTGGCAGGCACCTGTAGTCCCAGCTACTCGGGAGGCTGAGGCAGCAGAATTGTTGAATCCAGGAGGCAGAGGTTGCAGTGAGCCAAGATCGTGCCCCTGCACTCCAGCCTGGGCAACAGAATGAGACTCTGTCTCAGAAAAAAAAGAAGCAATGCCACGTAACAAGTATCCCCCTAAAAATCTAAGTGACTTATCATGATAAGTATTTACTAATAAATCTGCAGGTAGTTTGTGCTTGGGTGCCAGTCTTCTCCCTGTGTTTATAATTCCAATACCTAGGCTGCAAAAACAGAATGTGTTTAGTGTTCACTCTTCCTGTGGAAGAAGGCAGATATGCAAGAAGCAAGTCAAAACACACACACACACACAGACACACACAGACATACAGACACACACACACACACACTTAAAAATCTCCTTCTCAATGTGGCATATGTTATGCTCAATCACATTGCATTGGCCAAAGCAGATCATATGTCCGAGTCCAACTTTTATAAGGTAAGAAATGTATGTCTCCCATGGAGAAAGGAAGGAAATAGGCAAATCCTCTTGACTGGGAAGTAACTGCTGTAAGTCAGAGTTTCAAGAGCTGAACCCAGTACTTGGATTTCTCTTACCCAAATGAATCCTAATTTTGACAATGTTATCTCTTCATAGCTGAGTGTCTCTCACTCAGCAAGTCACTTCACCATTTTTCAATTCTGTGTTTTCATCTATAACGTGGTAATGATAGTAGTAGAATTAATACATGGGGTGAAGAAATAATTGAATAAATTCAACTCAGTTGCTTAGTACCTGGAACTTATTTTAGCATTTTTTGAATTAATCATAATGCTGTAGAATCATAACATTTTGTCAATTAAAACCTTTGAAGTGAAATGCATTAGGCCGAGACGGGTGGATCACGAGGTCAAGAGATTGAGACCATCCTGGCTAACACGGTGAAACCCCGTCTCTACTAAAAAAAAATACAAAAAACTAGCCAGGCGAGGTGCGGGCGCCTGTAGTCCCAGCTACTCGGGAGGCTGAGGCAGGAGAATGGCGTAAACCCGGGAGGCGGAGCTTGCAGTGAGCTGAGATCCAGCCACTGCACTCCAGCCTGGGCGACAGAGCGAGACTCCGCCTCAAAAAAAAAAAAAAAAAAAAAATGCATTGAGATTCTTGGATATGACCAATGGAAAGCAAAGTCAAGACTAAGCAAGAAAGCAAGTTTATTGACTCATAACTGGGAAGATTGTAGGTGTATATGAACTCAGGAGATGCAAAGATGTCATCAACCTCATCCTCTTCTCATTCTTTTTTGCCACCCTCTCTCCCTCTCACCTCTCTTTTTCCCTTTTGTTGTTCTATGTGTCCCTACTTTTAGTTACCTAACAGACTGATTCTTTTCTGCTTCATGTATAGCATCTTCCTATAGCTGAAAAGATGGCTGTTGCCAGCAACAAACCCATATCCACAAATTTATGATGTAGGAGGGAAAAAACAACACCCTTGTATTCCCATATCTGTTCCTAATTTCATGGAAAAACCTGCTTGAGTCAGGTGTTCACTATTTGTACCCATCTCTGTCAACAGATAAATCATGCAAGACAATGTGCATGCAAGAAAAAGCATACAAGAGTCTCTGAAGAACCACACGGAGTGGGCAGGTGTAGCTCTCGATGGACCTGGACAGAAACAAACAACAGATATTTTCTGAAAGTACTTAGATATGTAGTGGCACTCATTATGCCAATAGGAATTTTTACTACTGGAATAATAACTGTCCACCTCTCCTACACTAGGCAGTTAATATGAGCCTCCACTCCAAATCCCTAGATATCTCAGGTTTGCATTCCATCACCACAAAGTCAGAAGAAGCCTGATATGCATGACTGCTATAGAGGATTCGTTCTTAAGACTAATAGAATATTACTTTGGTCTTTTTCTTTCCCTGTGCTCTGACCACCATGGGAACTGCAGAAACTTAACCATTATAATTTTTTATACACATTTAAAAATTAAAAGCAAAGTAAGCTAGGTTACGGTGCAAGTGTTATGGTGAGAAAGTTATTTTTTTAAATGCATCAGTGACTCCTACCCAGTGGGACCTTAATAAATGTTTAATAATGACTATATTTGTTTCCTTTCTATAATTGCTTCTGCCATTAAAATGCACTTCTGTTTTCTGGAGGAAAATGGCAAGCGATGCCTTGTTGTGAGCATGTAAAGCGGTTTGAGATATGGAAACAGTATGCCACTAAGATGGGTGCAAGGGGCATTATTCTGGTTAGAACAAAACAGCTCACAGACTTTTACTTCTAAATTCCTGCTTTAATCACACATACATTGTATATGTAGGGATTTCAGGATTTCATCAGTGGTATCCGCCAGGGCCATTTTATTCCCATTGTTCCCAGTGCTGTGGTTTTTTGATAATCAGTGAACAGATCAATTCACCAAGCATTTTCAAAGTGCCTGAGTGAACAAATAAAGATGTCAGATGATGTGGGTACTGCAGAGATAAAAATAGTGAGAGTTTGTGATTTGTTGGGAGGGAAAGATTTTTGCAAAATTAAATATAAAGCAGGTTATAAAATGTTTTGATGTGAGTGATTTGCATATGTGTGTGTTGGTTTTATAAAGGCTCCCATTCATACAATATACAGAAACCGTATTTTTGTAGACACACTAACAAACATTCATTCAGGTTACTTAATGCCCTATTCCATATTTAATTACTTGCTGAGAGCAACACATTCCAATGCAATGTGTTAAATAATCTATTAAATTCCTCATCTAAAATATCCAACGTTCTATTGTACTTTTGTGCTAACGTACACAAACAAGTAAGCAGCTCCTTTTTTTTCTTGCTCTTATTTTTTTAACAGCCATGTAACTGACATTCTGAGAAATAACAAGTACTAGAAAATATAAGTGGTCAGACAGGCAAAGAAAAATGAAGAGATCTTTCACACTGTATCAAGTATTACCTACTACTGCCTATACTTTTTTTTGCTAATCATAGATGTGTGATGTACTATTCTGTTTTACTTATATCATTGCACTCCCCAGAGTAACACACATGTGGTATATATTATTCTCTGATGTTTCTGGTAATTAAACTTTCTCAGATGCTAGAATGTGGGAAACCTGAAACCAGAGCTGGTCTTCCAATCCCTGCATCCCATGTGTCTGAAGTGTTTGAAAAACCCTAAATTGTTCTATGTATCTGATCACACCAGCTGTGCATGGAGATATCTGAGGCAAGAATGACAGACAGCAGCTGGCATCAGGAGCCTTATCATGTCATAATGTGAGCATAGAGAAAACAATTGAAGATTTAAACATTGATGTGGTTCAGTGTGTGTCTTAGAAATAGCACCCTGATGATTAGACCGTGGGCACCATGGCTTAGACAGAGAGGAGGAAGAATAGGAAGGTCAGTAACGAGGCATTTTTCAAAATCACAGACAAGAATATCGATGGAGAAGACAGAAGATTTAAAATGTATGAAGGAGGTAAACACTATTGGACTTATTGAACAGCCGAGTATGGGACTTGGGATTCAGGCATAATGGAAAAACAATTATGTCAATATATCTGGTTGGTAACAATACCTGTAAGCTCTCCTGCATCGTTTTCTTGTCCCATCCCTTGTCAGGAATTCTTAAAGGTAGTGTTATCTGTGAGAAAGCATATTTATGTAGAAATAAGAACAAGCCCACTAAAACCCGTGTAGGTGAGAAGCCAGGTTGCTGTCATTCTTCTTATTAGCAAAGTATGGGACATGCTCATAGGTTTTTGAAAATACGTAGGGAAGTTCCTGCCTTATTGTTCAAAAAATGTTTTATTCTTGGCCCGAATAGATCTGCCAATTCATATTTGGGAGTGTGGAAATTACCTGTATATTATACTTGTAGTAAAAAAACAAAAAACACACAAAAAAACTTAATTTTCAGTACTAGTAATGATCTTTATAGCTAAATTTTATGTGGCAGAACCATTGTGCTACTTTACATAGATTAACCTATTTAATCCTTGCAGCAATTTTTGGAGGTAAGTACTATTACTAGCATTTTATGTTGGATAAGACCAGCTTATTTTACATAAAAAAATCTTGCATCAAGAAGTTGCTTGTTAAGGAAAAATTTATCATTGTGAACTTAGACCTAGGGTGTGACTCCAAATTAGTCCATTAACCTTAGGAGACAGGAGGACAGAGGGAAAACAAAGTGAGGAAAAGTGGGTATAAATTTTGTTTCTGCTTCAAACTTTCAATATTACATGAAGATATTGTCTCCACAATTGAAACCTTGGGTTTCTGATATGAGAAATGAAAAAAAATTATACAAAATAGTTTTTAAAACCTTTTTTTAAAGATTCTATGGTTTAATAGAACTGTATTTGCTAGAACAGGCTGATCATTTGTGAAACTCTTTACGTCAGCATCCATTTCACACTATCCTAATTATGACTCTGTCTCTCTGAACCAGAATTGAAATAGGACCCTTTTAACAACACAGAACTTTAGCAGCCATTACTAACTAGAGTTGCCACCTAAGATGAAACTTACATTCCATCCAAGTGATACAATATCTATCCTATTGCAAAAGAAACAAACACTTTTCCATAAAGGTATATCCCTCATGTAAATTGGAAACAATAAATGTTTCTGCAAACTCTTAAAGAGGAAAGCATGCTAAGCCATGAATCAGTGCTCAGAAAATTGAGTAATTTCTGCAATTCTCTCTTTAGATGTAACTACTGCAACACCCTTTGTCCTGACTTTGTTAACAGATAAAGACCTGAGAAAATCTCATTCAGAGACTAGAGAATTATTTTTAGTATCTAGAAGGATTAATAATAATGTTATCAAGGCAGCAGGTGTTAGATTAAAAAGAAAGCTGGTATACGAGTGTGTTAATGGGTCAACAGACAGAATTCAGGATCCACCACCTGGTGGTGCACCCAAGCCCGCAGTTTCTCACATAGGCCCAAAAGTCTCACATAGGTCCCGAAAGAAGGATCACACCCTCATTTTGTCTCTGAGCTCAGAAGAGGTAGCTTGGGGCATGAAAAGAATCTAGAAATAGAAGGCAGATTAATACAGATGTGTACAGTGATTGTGCTATTTGTTACCAGTTCTTGGGACTACAGACAGGTGCTTTTGAACTAACTAATAAAGTAAACAAGCTGATCTCTTGAGGAAGAAGCTAAGCATGGCTCTCTGACTCATGAGAATTTAGACCTCTGGCTCTCTGGGCAAGATGACACGATTATTGCCTGGTTGAGAGGAATAACTTATGCCAAAGGCAGAGTGTGTCCATCCAAAAAAGTAAAAGGAGGTGACCTGTCAATGAGACCTAGAAAACGTGAGCCAGAGAGACACAGGCTGGCACCATCTGCAGACATATGGAAGAGGAGGAACCTTAATTGGCCATTGCTCTTTTAAGATGCCAAGGGTCAGAGCAGCAATTCTAGATTTCAAGGGGCTTCGTCAAGTGCATTCAGATAACATCTTCTAAAGAAATGGAAATGTCCCTAAATTCCCAATCATTTTCTTTATTTTTCAAAAGTTCAGAATTGTACATTTCAAAGTAGAAACTTTAAAACCAAAATATCTAATCACGAATAAAAGGCTACAGCTCAGCTCTTGAAGAATTGCCCTGACTGGGTTGTTCTAGCAGTAAGAACAAATTCTTTTCATCAATACTCTTGTCTAAAAGCCAACGTTTTATGCTGAGGAGGGCAAGAGCACTTTGAATCTCAGGGGAAACTTTCCTGACTTTAATTTTTAATTAAATCTTTTCTTGCCAGCAATAATATAGTTTAGGAAAAGGTCATCCACAAAAAATCACGATTTTAAGTGGAGCCAAGAGAATGAGGATGGGGAATGTTTAACCTCTTCTTTAATACCCTGTAATACTTTTAGAGAGTGAGACAATGTTTAGTTGAAAGACATCAACATTTATTGAGTACCTACTCTGTCCCAAATATTGTGTCCCGTGTTTAATAGAATTAATCATTTATTATCATCTCAAGGCCTCCATGAGGGAGCTCCTAGTTTTATCTGGTTTTCCAGGTGAGTGACCTATATTTGGATAAGTGTACGTAACATATAGACCTAAAAAGAGGAAGGCCTAGGAGTTAAACTTCTGACTTGGGAATTCAGTGCCTGCTTCCTCAGGCATAATCTTTCCCAGTAAAGGAACAAATTAAAGAAATTTAGAAAAAGCACAATGCAAACACTTAATAATATGTACACCCAGAATCTGATAGACATAAATTTAATTCCATAAACAATTTCTTATGAAATATTACAAACAACCTTGCCCTTCTTTTTAAATAGGAAACTATAATGCATTGGATTAATATAATTCATATTTTATTAATATTTGACATATGCCTTTCTTCAGTAAACTTATTGTTTTGAGGATGTATGCATTATAAATGTATAATGTTTGTTTCTAAAACAAGAGGGTCTGACATTCCTCCTTAAATGCCAATTCAAATTTACTATGGGGAAGAAAGAGTATATATTCACGATTTCTTTCTTCCTTCCTTCCTTCCTTCCTTCCTTCCTTCCTTCCTTCCTTCCTTCCTTCCTTCCTTCCTTCTTTCTTTCTTTCTTTCTTTCTTTCTTTCTTTCTTTCTTTCTTTCTTTCTTTCTTTCTTTCTTTCTTTCTCTTTCTTTTCCTTCCTTTTACTGCTAGTAGTAGGGTTATTAGTTAACAAGATAACACTATTAAATTATTTGTTTTGATTTGGAATATAATAAAATCTTATTTATTCTTTCAAAATGTAGGGAAACTACACTACTATGAATGCCACTTTTAAGTTTCTAAGTATACGGGAACCAATCATCCTTTTATAAGGGAGATTATTTTTCTCTGGGGCAGAACTTCATAGCACTCTAGAAACCTATAAATGAAATTCCAAAGGAATTAAAATACTTATGGAAATCAGAAAAAAAGGCTGCATCACCATCGTGTGATTGTACTGGTTTTCGAGCACTGAGTCACCTGGTAAACACTTAATGAGATTCTCATTGTCCCTACTCCAGCAGGGTACTCTATGTAAATTGCTGTATAAACCAAGCAGAATCACAGTTATCCTTAGGAAGTGGAGTAGAAATGCCTGAAATTCCTACAGCGCTTTCTTATTTTTAAGAGTTCACTGTTTCATTAGTCCCCACAAAAATCACAGGAAGGGTCATAATTGTCCTTCTCTAGAGAATGAAACAGGGGCCCAGGGACTTACACTGACTGCCTAGTTTGATGCTGATAGTGGCTTACAATACTCTCAGCTTCTGACACGAAGCCTAATGCCACAACTTCATACCAAAACTGCCCACAAACAGCACCAACATTTTAATTCCTTTACCTAGTACTGGACCATAGTTCTATATATCACTTATTCATTTGCTAAGCAAAGGAGCCAGTGCCTACTACTTGTTTAGAATGGTGCTGGGCACTGGGAATACTATATTGAGCAAAAACTGTCAGAGTTTCAAGGTGCAGGGGAGTAGTAAGCAATACAACCTCAAAAGTAAATGTATAGAAACTGACTATAATAGAAAGATACTCAGGTAAGAAGCCGACCAAAGGTTCATAGAAGACATTTCTAATGAAGAAAGAAGAAAGAACAGTTTAGTGAGTATCTGAAGAGCGAGCAGGCATAAACATGTCTATGGTGTGGATGATTCAGTGTGTGTTAGGTCAAAGGCACAGAAGTGCAAAGGCCCTGCCATGTAAATAATACCAGCAAAGATGGAGAAGCAGGTGGAGTTCTTCAAATTGTAACTAAGCCTTTAGGCCATCAAGGTTTAGCATGCCTCTAAAATCAGTGGGAAGAAACCCAAAGGTTTTTCTATCTTGGACAGAGAGATAGTGATGTGACTACACGGCAGCTGGCAATCTCAAGAAAACTCTACCAAGTTGGGATCCTCTGAAGGTAGCAAACGATATCTCCACCACATTCTCAACTAAAATTTGCACTGTGAAATTAAACATCCCTAAATCAAATATCATGACCTTTTTTAAAAAAAATGTGGAAATCCTTTTTTGTTTGTTGCCATTTCTAACTAAAGAAGATCTGTTCTTCTTCTGGGTTGAAGGGATGACAATAAGCTGGTTGCAAAAAGTTGAAGTGGTGATCGGCAGATCTTAAATCATTTTAAACTGAACAAATGTAACTATTTTCTTCTTCCTCCTTCTTCACTTCCGTTTTTGATTGCTAAAATATTTAATATTTAAAATATTTGATATTTAAAATATTTAATTCTTAAAATATTTGATATTTAAAATATTTAATTCTTAAAATGTTAATTCTGTTGGGATTGTAGAAAACTGACAAAGCATATTATCAATTTTATAATTTCATAATATATTTCTATGCAAGTGTATGGAAACATATTGGACCAATATTTTAAGATGACAGAGCATGATTTAGACTATCAGACCTTGCTTACTGTTATAATCATCATTTTTGCTAATTACAAATGAAATAACAATAATTCATGTGTATGCTTTAAAAAATTGTGCAAGTCTCTTTGAATATGGTGTAGATTATAATGAAGCAATATTCCTTACCATAACTAGAATATATTCTTTTTCTTTCTTTATTTCAGTAGGTTTCTGGAGAACAGATAGTGTTTGGTTACGTGAATAAGTTCTTTAGTGTTGAGTTGTGAGATGTTGGTGCACCCATCACCCGAGCAGTGTGCGCTGCACCCAACGTGTAGTCTTTTTTCCCTCACCTCTCTCCCACCTTTCCCCTTGAGTCTACAAAGTCCACTGTATCATTCTTATGCCTTTGCGTTCTCATAGCTTAGCTCCCACTTAGAAGTGAGGGCATACTACCTTTGGGTTTTCATTCCTGCATTACTTGACTAAGAATAATGGGCTTCCATTCCATCCAGGTTGCTGCAAATGCCATTATTTCTTTCCCTTCGATGGCTGAGTACTATTCCATGGTATACATGCATATTGATTGATTGATGGGCATTTGGACTGGTTCCATATTTTTTCAATTGCTAATTGTGCTGCTATAAACATGTGTGTGCAAGTTTTTTTTTCATATAATGACTTATTTTCCTCTGGATATATACCCAGGAGTCTGGATCTGGATCAAATGGTAGATATACTTTTAGTTCTTTAAGGCGACTCCACACTAATTTCCATAGTGGTTGTACTAGTTTACATTCCCACCAACAGTGTAAAAGTGTTCTCTTTTCACCACATCTACACCAATGTCTATTTTTTTTTTATTACGGCCGTTCTTACAAGAGTAAGGTAGTATCGCATTGTGGTTTTGATTTGCAGTTCCCTGATAATGAGTGTTGTTGGGCATTTTTTCATATATTTGTTGGACATTTGTATATCTTCTTTTGAGATTTGTCTATTTGTGTCCTTAGTCCACTTTTTGATGGAATTTTTTGTTTTGTTCTTGCTGACTTGTTTGAGTTCCTTGTACATTCTGAATATTAGTCCTTTGTAGGATGTATAGATTGTCAAGAATTTTTCCCCCACTCTGTGAGTTGCCTGTTTACTCTGCTGATTATTTCTTTTGCTGTGCAGAAACTTTTTAGTTTAATTAAGTTCTATCTATTTACCTTTGTTTTTGTCGCATTTGCTTTTGGGTTCGTGGTCATGAAGTTCTTGCCTAAGCCAATGTCTAAAAGGTTATCCCGGCACTTTGGGAAGCTGACGCAGCTGGATCACTTGAGACCAGGAGTTCAAGACCAGCCTGGTCAATATGGCAAAACCCTGTTTCTACTAAAAATGCAAAAATTAGCCAGGCATGGTGGTACATGTCTAGTCACTCAGGAGGCTAGTCACTCGGGAGCCTGAGGCACAAGAATCGCTTGAACCCAGAAGGTGCTTGAGCCCGAGGAGTGGAGGTCATAGTGAGCTGAGATTGTGCCACTGCACTCCAGACTGGGCAACAGAGCAAGACACAGTCTCGAAAAAAAAAAAAATTTGAAAACCATCCCTTTTTTTTTTTTTAACCAGAACATAATTTCATGGTACAAAAAGGTTAGAGTAAGGCCACAATATTTATAATCAACCTCTAAATATTAGGAGTCTAAAAGATTGCACAAAATTTCAAGAGTGGAGATAATTGGAGAAAAGCTTGAGTCTTAGCCTTTTACTGTTCAGGCAGGGAAACTGAGGGTCAGGAATTGAGTTATCAGAATTCACAGAGCAAGTGAGAGTCAGAGAAGTGATTTCTCTGGCTGCCTTAGCATTTTCCATTTCTAGGGAGACGTGAGTAAATTTCCAGGGAGCTAATCTCCCCTCTTCATTCTGCACAATATGCAACCAAGATGGTATGGTACCTTCAGATAACAAAGAGCAACAGCTCTCAGAAGACTGGCAAATATCCATTTCAGAAGCAGTGGGAAAATTAAATGCAGGAGACACACACACATTTATGTATTTTCCATATCAGAAAATGATCTTGTTAACTGTCATCTTCCCATTGAGGCATCTCCTTCAGCACAACATATATTAAATTCATGGATACAAGGTATAAATATAGTCACCAACCACTCATTCTGCCAGGATGTATTAATCATTTGCACATATCATGCCATAATTCAATTAAAATCAATTCATTTTTACAAGTATTTGAAGGGAAGCAAGAGAAAAGAACATCCGATGCAATATTGAATCACGGTTTTAGTACTTACGGACCCCATGAGTCTCAGTTTCCTCATCAGTAAAAGGAGGAGGACTAATTATAATGACTTTGTTTTGTGCGGGAAAGAGTAAATGAAGTCATGTGATACCCGGTGCCTGGCACATAAGTGTTGAATAAATGTTTCCTAAAAAATAAAAAAATATATTTTCTAATGCATGAGTAACTGAAATAAACACTTTTTTTCCTTTTAATGATTATATCTGTTTCTGAACAGATACTTTGATTATTGCTCTACTTGGGAACCTGTGCAAACCGGAATCCATCTATTCCTGTGGTAAAGCAAATTATTCCATCACTGTAAAATAGCCCCTGGAGACTATGAAGTGGAGTGGAAAGGCTGCACTAGGCTTTGCCAGGTGTTAGAACACCATCCCAAACAGGGAGGAGACAACAATGACCTGCCTTTCCCAGGCACTGGGAGACTCTGCTAGAATGACTATATTTTCACAACAAAATGAAATTGGCTAGAAGCCTTTTTCCCTCTGTTCCTGCGGCACGGTGATTTGTCCCATTAGTGAATTGCCAGTTGGCTTTCCAGTGGCCTGGGACTGTTCTGTGAATCCAGAGCTCCACTCAGCTGGGGAAGATGTGCTGTCTAATTACATTAGTCTTGACTGCCAATGACAGAATGACAGAATCCATGAGCTGCTGGGAGAACCATTTGTGTGTCCTATCTCGATGACCGTATGGCGCTTGCCATGTGTGTCAGTTTCTGGCTGGAGTCTGAGAAATGCCTGACAGTATCCATCTTTGAAATGGAGATCACACTTAACTACTGAGCTTGCTGTTTGAACAATTATATACTCTCTTTATACTTTGAAAAATGAAGAATTTTACTGCATTATGGTAAACACATGCATATCCACAAATATAAGTGCCCTATGTACTTTACAATATACTGAGCTTTTAAAAATCTACTGGTTGGTATAATGGAGAAGACATAGGGTCCAGAATAAGCTGGATTTGGCATTGATTCTAAACTCAAATTCTTATCAACCCCACGACTTTGAGCAAATTATTTCGTTTCTCTAAGCAGTGCCAGGACTAAGGTGGTGTTAAGGAAGCATCTAGGGTGCAAAATTTAAAGAGACAAGCAGGACCCTGATAGTATCCTCAACTTTTGTACCCAAAGCATCTTGTTCGCCTCACCCTCACGCTGTCCCTGTCTCTGGGCCTCAGAATCATAGGAACAGAGACATTTAAAGCACCTACTGCACAACATAGCACAGCCACTTAGTAAATGCTTGGGTTTTTTTGTTTGTTAGCTTGTTTTGAGATGGAGTCTCACCCAAGCTGGAGTGCAATGACATGATCACGGCTCACCGCAACCTCTGCCTCCCAGATTCAAGCAACTCTCCTGCCTCAGCCTCCTGAGTAACTGGGATTACAGGCATGCACCACCACACCCAGCTAACTTTGTATTCTTAGTATAGGCAGGGTTTCTCCATGTTGGTCAGGCTGGTCTTGAACTCCTGACCTCTCGTGATCTGCCTGCCTCAGCCTCCCAAAGTGTTGGTATTATAGCTGTGAGCCACTGCACCTGGGCCATGCTGGCCTTTAATCAGCAAATTTCACAAGCACAAGTGTCTGGTGCAGCCAGAACCACATCCAGATGTTACGCCTGGCTCCCTTCCATGTTATGGTGGGGTGGGTGCCCGTGATCACCCAGTGACCCATAAGAAAGCAACCACTGATGGCCCAGCAGGACTGCTGAGACCCAGATCAAACAGCAACCTGGTGGGCTTCTGGGGGAGAGTAAACCAGTCCATTACACTGTACAAGGAGCCACGCAAACGGAAGCAAAGGAATTCCAAAGTAACATTTGAGATACCTTTCCTGCTTATTTGAGTTAATTTTAAAGAACAAATTTAATATTTAATATAAAACAAGAACAACCCAACAGTCCACAACAGAGTCACTGCTGATTTCTGAGATAACTTTTTCCTCTATTAAACACACTCTCACATAACATGGATTGGCATTGCAAATAAAGGTTTCTCTTTCATATCTTTACATAATATTGTGCTATGACTGTTATGTCTCATCATGAAATGTTCCTCAGTTTTAAGGGTTGAGAAGTAAATCATTTCATAGATCTAACATAACTGATGAATTTTACATTGTTGGATTTGCAGGTGGATCTGAAACATGTAATTTGATGAATATCTGGTCTGGATTGATCAATCCACATGTTTATTTTAATATTTATAAGTTGAATTATGCATCAATCATCATAAGCATTTCCATGCCTTCCTATGCTAATTGTTGAATGTCTTTCTGGGGAAGTTGTACCAATTCAGATTTCCTACAGCTGGGTGTACAGTGTACATGTCACAGGACATTTGCACTCTACAATGGGTGGTGGTTGAGGCAACAAACTTGGCCTTAAGCAATTTAGTCACAAGCAAACCTTTTATGCCTGTGATGACTCTTCTGCTCCTAGCAGGATATTTTCCTCTCTTTATTAGCTCTACCTTGTGTTCTATAGTTGGGGCTATAATATCCCAGGATCTGGTTGAAGGTTGGGGCATTCTCTGATTATCCCTTCCTCTCTAAAAAGCACACTCTGTACAGTCTTTAAGAGTGATTAGGCTCTGCTGAGCACAAATCAAGAGGAAAGGCATTATAGGAAGTTGACCTTATTTGTGCAGCTGGAAAAGGGGGCAAGAAGTTTCTGGAAATTGGTTAAACATGGGAACAGCACGTTCTACAACTCTAGGAGTATTGAGAAAATTGTTGAAAAGGTTGGTCTGGGCCCTTTATTTAAGTTACTATTTATTAAGCACATATATTTTACTTCCTTAATTCTTATTGAATTAACAACGATCACTTGGTTCCAAAAAAGAATCTGCATTGCCAAGACAATCCTAAGACAAAAGAACAAAGCTGGAGGTATCATGCTACCTGATTTCTAACTAGGCTACAGTAACCAAAACAGCATGGTACTGGTACCAAAACAGATATATAGATCAATGGAACAGAACAGAGCCCTCAGAAATAGTACCACACATCTACAACCATCTGTTCTTTGACAAACCTGACAAAAACAAGAAATGGGGAAAGGATTCCCTATTTAACAAATGGTGCTGGGAAAACTGGCTAGCCATATGCAGAAAGCTGAAACTGGATCCCTTCCTTACACATTATACAAAAATTAATTCAAGATGGATTAAAAACTGAAATGTCAGACCTAAAACCATAAAAATCCTAGAAGAAAACCTAGGCAATACACTTCAGGACATAGCCATGGGCAAGGACTTCATGTCTAAAACACCCAAAGCCAAAGCCAAAAAAGCAACAAAAGCCAAAATTGAGAAATGGGATCTAATTAAACTAAAGAGCTTCCACACAGCAAAAGAAACTACCATCAGAGTGAACAGGCAACCTACACAATGGGAGAAAATTCTTGCAATCTACCCATCTGACAAAGGGCTAATATCCACAATCTACAAAGAACTGTAACAAATTTACAAAAAAAAAAAAAAGTCAAACAACCCCATCAAAAAGTGGGCAAAGGATATGAACAGACACTTCTCAAAAGAAGACATTTATGCAGCCAACAGACACATGAAAAAATGCTCATCATCACTGGCCATCAGAGAAACGCAAATCAAGACCATCTCACATCAGTTAGAATGGCGATCATTAAAAAGTCAGGAAACAACAGGTGCTGGAGAGGATGTGGAGAAATAGGAACACTTTTACACTGTTGGTGGGACTGTAAACTAGTTCAACCATTGTGGAAGACAGTGTGGCGATTCCTCAAGGATCTAGAACTAGAAATACCATTTGACTCAGCCATCCCATTATTGGGTATATATCCAAAGGATTATAAATCATGCTGCTTTGCTTATTGTGGCACTATTCACGATAGCAAAGACTTGGAACCAACCCAAATGTCTGTCAATGATAGACTGGATTAAGAAAATGTGGCACATATACACCATGGAATACTATGCAGTCATAAAAAAGGATGAGTTCATGTCCTTTGTAGGGACATGGATGAAGCTGGAAACCATTATTCTGAGCAAATTGTTGCAAGGAGAGAAAACCAAACACCGCATGTTCTCACTCATATGTGGGAATTGAACAATGAGTACACTTGGACACAGGACGGAAAACATCACACACTGGGGCCTGTTGTGCAGTGGGGGGAGTGGGGAGGGATAGCATTAGGAGATATACCTAATGTAAATGACGAGTTAATGGGTGCAGCACACCAACATGGCACATGTATACACATGTAACAAATCTGCACGTTGTGCACATGTACCCTAGAACTTAAAGTATAACAAAAATAAATAAATAAATACAATGATCACTTGGGCAAGTGACATTATTCTCATAATAGATGAGAAATTAGAGTCAGAGAAGTTCAGCAAGTTCCCCCAGAGCAATCAACTAATGAATGACCAGGCTGAGATTCAACCCTCAGGGTGACCCAGTGACTGTCCTCTTTGTGCAACATTCTCCTCTCTGCTAAAGTACCTTTGGCTCCCGGCAAACTTATATGGATATTGGACTTACCAAACAGATATTTTTAATACTTCTGATCTTGGTGCTGTTTTGAAATTACTTGTTTATTTTTTATTTATTTATTTAATTTTTTGAGATGGACTCTCAGTCTGTCATACAGGCTGGAATGCAGTAGTGATTCTCCTACCTACCTTGGTCTCCTGAATAGCTGGGATTACAGGCACATGCCACCATGCCCAGTTAATTTTTGTATTTTTACTAGAGATGGGGCTTCACCATGTTGGCCAGGCTGGTCTGGAACTCCTGACCCCAAGTTATTCACCCAACTTGGCCTCCCAAAGTGCTGGGATTACAAGCGTGAGCCACTGCACCTGGCCTGCTTATTTATCGTTGATGCTCTCGCTGAAGTGATTTAGTTTCTCCAACCGCTTTTGAAAACAATAATTGGTAACTCAGCATTTACACTCTTCCAGGCGCTTTTCCAAAACTTTACCTCTTCCTTTGAAGTCATTGCACCTAAAACAGCTCTACAAGGTTATTATTATCCCCATCTTACAAATGAGTAAGCACACGCCCTGAGAAGTTATATAATTGGTCTATGACTGCACAGTGACTGCATGGGATAGTTAAGTCTGTCACCAGATAACTACACACCCTTCTGCAGTGATGTTCCTGGTAGCACCTCACCTCCCATTGCAGATGACATGATGGAACCCATGAGAGGTGCCTGCACTGCATGGAAAGCATAGGAGCAGTAGGTGAAACTCACAGGAAGGTGGTTGTTAGACCTAAGGCTTGAAGGTTATTGAATGTGAATGAAAAATCAGCTGCTGCTATATCACTTTGCACCTAAAATATATTCAAAATCTTCAATTTAGGAGGTATTACACCATCTCTTATGTGCTGGATTTTACAAGTCTGACCTTTAGTTACACACACGGCCTGCCTGCCTGTGACCTACACTTGGCCCCTACTTGAGTGGGTGCATGCTCAACATTAATGGCCCGAATGACTCCAACCGAGGAACGGCAGATGAATTTAAGCAGTCAACCATCCAACAAAGAAATTTCTATTAACATTCACAGAACATAGAGTGCAATAGAGCAGAGAGTCAAATTGATACTGGTTTAATCTGGTGGTGAATACATTCCTATGCTTCTTGGTGAGAGGTAGTGAAGATAGTTCACTGACATAACCAAAAAACAGTGAGGATCTCATGCTATGGTATGGACACAGCCAAGTCTGTCTGCAATGGAGCCATTAGATTAAGAAAAAAAAAAATTTTAAATTCTTTAAGGACCATGATTATGTCCATGTGATTCTACAGCATCTGAAAAGAAAGTGAAAAATATGGTTATTTTTCCAGACATGTTCTCCTTGTTGAGCATATACGTGTTTCCATATCTTCAGGCATATGGCACCAAACAGTTTTAAAAAAAAATGAGGTGATATATTTAATGTTTCCTTTTACATCTACACATTTTTATGGGATATATCAAATGGCATGCCATAGGAATCTATTTCTGGTTTGTATGGATAAACTAGCCCACGTGAGTTTTGCTATACTCAACAGTCACACAGAGCTTCCATTTACAAGTGTGACCTTGATAAAATTACTAACCTTCTCTGAGCTTTCATGTGAGTATCAGAGAGGCTGAAATGCTCTCCGTTGCTATTAAGTCTAATGAGGTAGCGTAGGTAAAGGTGTTACTAACATTGGGTGGTTTATATTGGCCATTTCATAACACGCTATTCTAAGTTCTTTATGTGAACTAACTCATTTTATCCACACAACAACTGTATCAGTTAGGAAATATCATTACACAAATGAGGAAACCGAGTTTCAGAGAGGTTAACACATCTGGCTTGTAAGTGACATAGCTGGGATTTGATCTATGGTAACTTGACAACTTGACTCTGAAATCAATGTTATTCACAATTATGCAATACTGCTTTTAATATATCATAACATAACTAATTTGTAAATGACTACTATCTCATTATTGTTGGTTGCAGAGTTGATCATGTTCTCTTAACAAGCCAGTAACAATCAAAATACACATAAATTTGATCTTTAATGGTGGCCCAAGAGGTTTTAGACTTGTGATTTAAACACATAATATGCCTCAGGCATGATTCATCTGGAAATGAGGGGAAATATACACTAGGAATAGAGAACATGGACTTTGGAGTCTGAAGCCCATTTTGCCACTTGGTTAGCTGATTGGCCCATGCAGGGGCTTATACTGCTCTTCTGCTTGTCACAGGGAATAATAAACACCACAAAAATAACACAGTTGAAGCTCAAATTACTAATTGTAGTGGGAGGATCACAGTAGTGGCTGTAATAGTATTAAGAAGAGCTATAGTTGCAGTCGTAGTAGAAAAGTAAATGTATTCATTTTGTAGGAATTCTATAACAATGCACCACAGACTATGTGGCTTAAACAATGGAAATTTATTTTCTCCAAAAAGTCTGAAAGCTGAATGTCCAACATTAATGTATCTGCGGGGTTCATTTATTTTGAGCCCTCTCTTCCTGTCTTGTTGATGGCCATCTTCTCCCTGGGTCTGCACGTGGTCTTTCCTCTTTGAATATCTATCCTTATCTCCTTTTTTTTTTTTTTTAATAAGGACACCAGTCTTATTGGATTAGGGACCACCCTATTGACTTCATTTTAGCTTAATTTCATTTTTAAGACCCTATTTCCAAATAGTAGTAACATTCTGAGGTACTAGGGGTTAGAACTGCAACATATGAGTTTGCGGGGGAAAACAGTTCACCTCCTAATATTAGGCCTTCCACATAAGAATTTCCCATGGGTCAGGGATCCTTTAGAATACTTTAGATGGAATTTAGGACAGTCAATTTCAGAAGTAATGACCTGTGCAGTGGTTTGAGCAAGACACTGGACCTGTGGTCTTCCACCAAGAGAGTATCACCTCTTTAGTGTGAATGCTAAGAAAATCCATAAGGGATTGGGGCATGTGTGTGTGTGTACGTGTGTGTATGTGTTGTGTTGTGTTTATTTTAGAGACAGGATCTCCCTCTGTTACCTAAGCTGGAATGCAGTGGCATGATCACAGCTCACTGCAGCCTCCAACTTCTAGGCTCATGCAATTCTCTTGCCTCAGTCTCCTGGGTAGCTGGGACCACAGGCACACTTCACCATGCCTGGCTAATTTTTTTGCTTTTCTTTTTTTTTTTTTTTTGTAGACACAGGGTCTCACCATGTTG
>NW_012116699.1:2273173-2303193 GCF_000951035.1 Colobus angolensis palliatus | reverse complement strand
ATATTATCAATGGGTTTTATTTCAGGATAATAAAGGAAAAGTTTTAAAAAGCTTATTGTAAAAGAAGGCATTGAATCAATAGAATTCCCAATAACTACAGTTTTCAGTGCTCCTAGGACTAGAAAAGCTACATGTGACTAAAGTGTCAAATGTTGGACCAGTGAAATTGAATCCAAGCCATCGAAAGCCAGAAAAGGAAACTGAGTCTAAGAGAAGACAGACAATTTGCAAAGGTTACAGAGTCAGAATCATGTAGTCAGACTGTACTGTAGAAATATAAACCATATTAGAACCTTAAGTCCAGACAAGCTTTCCCCACACTGGCTTTCACAGGGATGCAATCCAAACCACGGAGACAAACAGAAGGAGCTTTGGGTTTGTGGAGGGAAAGCAGAGTTTACATGCAAAGTCTGAACACTGTAATATGTCTCTTCTATTAGTTTCCTTGTGGGGGATGGTGGTTTTGTTTGTTCATAGCTCTAAATTAATTTTTCAAGTTTATTCATTTGGTTTAGAGTCTACAAAGGAAAAAGATGAAACACAGTAATTAGCTTGTTGCCCTGCAATTATTAAAAGGCTACAGTGGCAGTCTCCACAGGAATCTCCCCCTTGGGTAACTCTCTTGGAAGGAAATCTTACCTTATGCTTAGCTTTGCTAAAGCTTTCCATTCATTTATTTCATGGAAAGTTACATGCCTCTCCAAAAACTTCCCTCCTCTTAGTTTTAAATGTATGAACTGAGTCTCTTAGCTTCACCACAATCACCATGATTGAGAGAAATATCTTGGTAAATTAAAGCCATTAATTGGCAAAACAAATTCCACAAAAATCTGCAATGATCCTTGCACACATCAATGGCAAAATCTAGAGTCCTAAGAATAACATTTACATTTTCCCTGTGATATGACTTCCCCATTTGTTCAGCTTCATCTCCCATCCTCTGTCCTCCAAACAGTGTCCAATCCCACCACACAAACTACAGGCTATCCATTTCCTAGCATGTCTTGTTATCCAAACGATTTCCAGCATTTGGTTGTTCTAGTCAACTTGGTGAATGTACACTCAATATTGAAGACCCAGCTCAAGTGAGAACTTTTTCTGTTTCATCAGCTTTGATCTCTTTTCCTCGTGTTCCAGTGTTTTCCCCACCATAAAACTTGTCAACTTAGAGTGTCATTATTGGTGACCCCATTTCTGGGGATCTCCACCCAATCAGACAGTGAGTTCTTTAGAAAAGCCCTTTATTATTTATCATGTATTCCCAGAGACTAATATGGCACCTGGGACACCGCTGCTTAGTAACATTCAATGAAAAGAAAAGCTGAGGAGTACAGAGTAGAGAGAATTTGTTCTCCTTCTATTTCAACAGCGGTTGAAGTATTTTCTTATTTCAGTTGCCCTCTTTCGGGTTGAGCCTCCTTATCCTTCCATAGCCAAGAGCCCACATCTTATTAAATACATCACACATGAGGTGAAATCTATTTACCTATATGTAATTTCAGGCACGATTTCAGACTGATGAAATCGTGTGATCTCTCTCTCTCTTATGAATTCAGTACTAAGAGTGAAAGGAGAGAAGTGATACTGAAGAACTCAGAAAAATTAATCAGAGTTGCTTGTAGAATCTTAAAAAGGGGCTTTGAGTGAAAGTTGTTTCCTCAAAATTATAAGCTGGTAAATCAGCCCTGATGGAGGTAGAGACCTTTGAATCTTGGGCAGAAGCCCGAGATAGAAGCCTTCTGGTGAGGCCATTGGTGTGTTAAAGATGGCTACGGTGGGGGAGTGGTCAGCCATCTTCCTGCTGAACTTACCAAAGCAGCTGGGGAAGCTGAGGAGACACCCCCTCCTCAAGCACAGGATGCAAGACAAGGACATGATGCAAACTATCTAGAAAGTAACTTCTGAGAGTATAGAAAATGTTGTTAATAAAGATGAAAAGATGCTTATTCTGGAATTATTGAAATTGGGAAACTAATGAAGAAACTAAATATATAATACTAGAGATAAACAAATTATAGGACATCTACATGATGAAATACTGTGAAAATACTAACTACTGTATTTATTAATTTAAAATAATACTACTAATAATACCAAAAACAAAAGCCACAGCTAAACAAGTTTTCAAGGGTGAACAGTTTTATCCTTTTACCATGTTTATGTTATAGTTATTATCATCCCTAGTTTATAGACAAGGAATCTAGGCTAAAAGAACAGGTAAAGTCTTGTTTACATCACATCACTGCTAATAAGAGCTGGGACTTCAAGTCAGATGTGACAAACTTAAAAGTTCATGTTCTTTCCAGGATATATAATAGCTTATGAATACTTTTAGTGACATAAGAAAACGCTCAGGCTAGAGTGTTAACATAACAAAGGTAATCATAGATGCATGCATTGTATCAAGACCTTGAAGGCAAAATAGAAAAAGGAGGAGGAAGAGGAATTGGAGGAGGAGAAGAAGAAGGAAAAAAATGAAGTTGTGATTTGATTATATGCATCTTTTTCTTTTCCTTATGTTTTTCTTTTTTTTCTTTTTTGAGACAGAGTCTTGCTCTGTCACTCAGGCTGGAGTGCAGTGGCGCAATCTTGGCTCACTGCAACCTCCGCTTCCAGGGTTCAAATGATTCTCTTGTCTCAGCTTCTGGAGTGACTGGGATTACAGGCGTGTGCCACCACCCCTGGCTAATTTTTGTATTTTTAGTAGAGACGGGGTTTGACCGTGTTGACCAGGCTTGTCTCGAACTCCTGACCTCAGGTGATCCACCTGCCTCGGCCTCCCTCAGTGCTGGGAATTATAGGCGTGAGCCACTGCGCCCGACTTTCCTTTTGTTTTTCTACAGTGAGCATACATTACTTACATAATGCAGATATTGAAATAATATAGGAAAAGAGAATATTCTAGTTTTATTATAGGTACAAAATTTGAAGGAAGCTATCTTTTGTTTCCAGCAGAACCCTGGTACACCCATTAAGCAAAACTAGGCAAGAAGCCTTCTTCTCAGAAAGAAACTTTAATATTGCTTTTTTTCCCCCAGCACGTCTTGTTGCATTTATAACGTTATTGGACAAAATAAAACAGAGTGGTGGGTCAGAAGGACTGGGTGGACAATGTGACAAATAATCCAATCTGGTTGAAGAGAGTTGCAACAAAGAAAACATATTTGGTATGGTGATTAGAAAGGTATTGGCAGCACCTGCCAAAGTCAGTGGGCTATCAGGGGCCAGAGCCAGACCACAGGGTGTGAAATGAGACAGAGGAACGGTGAAAATGTCAGCAGGCACATGCCACTTTCAATAAATGGTAGAGTAATAGCATGTCAATTGAAGTGTGCCCAAGTTTATATGAAGGTTGTCCATTGCAATTAAACAATCATTTCAAGTTTCTCAACTGCAGATATTCATACACATTCGACTGGTGGTAGAAACTGGTGTCAGTGGGTTCTTAGGAAAGGGCTAAGACTAAACCGTTTTGGATTGTCATCTTAATACCCTGCTAATGTCTAGCTAGAGTGAGTTTTTTATTTTTTTTTTTTTTAGTTGTTCAATGGCTTTATCTTAAAAATGGGGCTGTCAGTGCCACACAGGAGATGTGGTGTGGATTAACTACTGATCTTATTCCTTGTGAACTAAATAATCTAGCTCCAGGTAGCTTTCTAACAAAAGACTACTACAAGAAAAGCAATTGCCATTAGCTCAGCCTGCCCTTGGAGAATTTAATGAAGAGAAGAAACCTGGGGAGAAAATAGCACTCTTTAGAGAAAACTTGGATATCTCATTTCTACTGGCCTCCCCATCCTTACTTGTCTAAGCGGGGTCCATTTTTCTCCTGTATCCAGCAAAGCTTGCCAGTCTACTTTTTTTTTTTTTTTTTTACCTTAAGTGGCAGCCTCCAGTTTAACTTATTGGTGTTCTCAAGTGAGCCTTCAACAGAACTGAGCCATTTAAGGGTTTGCCCTCATCTCATTATAAATTAGTTTTGAATATCTCTCAGTATGCACAACATTCCTCAGCTATCCAACTTAGAACTCCTTATTAGGCTAGGAAGAATTTGCGTTTTAATTAGTTTTACCTCTGGTGTATGAAGCCCACTGAGATTACTACACTTAGTAAAATTTAATTAACTTGACAAAAGATCCTAATTGTTTTCGTGCCACTGGTCCTTTGCAAGGCTAAAAATAATGCCCTCCAAATTAAGCGGCCACCACAAAGCTTCATTTTCACTGTCCTATATATTTTTTTTAAATTGTAATTCACATGAAATTTTTATTTGTCAGCCATCAGTGCAGTTTGTTGCTAAGGCAGAGATTTACAAACGCTTTAAGAAAGGATATCTGGGGGTGAGAATAAGTGGGAAGGGAGCAGGGAATAGACACCTCCTCTAACCTTCATTCTTGTGGAAAGCTTTGTGGAAATGAGATGAGGAACATATTGATTTGTTCAATTCCGCAAAGACTCAAGCAGACATAATATATCATGTGAATTAATAATTAAAATTTATAAGTGAAAAATGCTGAATGAATGAACACCCATCCAGTCATTCATTCACGTATCATCTATTTACTCTTTTAATGTGCATTTCTGGAAGACTGTTTTATTGTGTCAAGGGCTCACAATGGAAATACTCAATCTTTAAAAGCCTCAGTCCTTTGCAGTGTCAATCCCAATGTGTAGCTTTCCTTTCCCCTGCTCGTTCTGGCTGACATTATACAGCCTTCAAGACCAGCACATTTCTTATTCATTCTTTTGTGATTCTAAACTCCTTTGTCTTCCTATTCCAATAATTCTAACTGCGTTGGAAGAAAGTATCGTGACATAGTGTGTTGCGGCTGCTGCTGGCTTTCCTTGGTTTGTTTGTGATGCTGTAGCAAAAACAGGTTTTCACCTTGACACTGACCTTGTACAAGGAAATCTGCTTTGTGTTTCAATCTCTTCTTTAAACGAAAAAAGTAAATAATTGCCTCTCTCTAGCGAAAGTTGCTGAAGGATTGAATGAGACGGTAAAATAAAGCAAGGGAGGAAGTTTGACATGGAATTGATACTCAGAACTCTATTATGTGTATCGCTTGCAAGAGTCACATCACTTCCCTCCACCCTGAGCCTATCTAGCCTCATTCCGTTACCTCCTTCCCTGAGCCACCACATAATTTGAAAATGCACAGGTCTATCAATCACTAAACCCAGCTGACTTATGGCATATTTTTGACCTGAGGATATCATTGCCATCATTATTATTCCTTGTGTGATGAACATAAGACTAGGCATCCAGCGGAAACTGTTTCTATTATTTGGATTTTTTTAAGGCTGATAATGAGGATAGCCTGCAACATTTCAAAAGGTCCCACTTCCCCTTAATTATAGAATGGGCTACTCTACTTCATGGTGGAATATTGTAGATATGCCCAGAGCTTTACTGTATTTTCTCTGTGTCTATTCTTTTACCCTCGTTAATTAAGGAAGACTGCAAAAGTTGTTTTTCACTCCACTGCTCACCGTGGTGAACTGCAGAGAAGAGTCTTTCCCCCATTTCTAAAATGGTCCAGTAGTCTCCTTCTCATCTCCTACTTCGTCCCGGTTCCCCACTCCAGACATTTCAGTAGGAAACTGCCCCTACTCCACATAATGTGGTTCTACACAGGCTGCAAATGACAGTGTTCTGTCCCACTAAATGTGGGCATGTGATCCAGCTCAGGTCACTCAGGGTACCCCATCCCTCTGGCCACAGTGACTGCACAATGATGAGTCTCACCAACCTAGACTATATACCTTCTCTGGATTGTGTGTAGGCTAAGTAAGGTTCTATTTATTTCATGCTCAGAAAGTTAAGCTAATGGAAGCCTAGAGCTGGATATGCCTGTGCCTCTTTCTGCTAGCTACATGGAGGATGCCTTACTATAGGAGGACAGGCCACGGACAACCTATTGAGAGAAGCGGAACTAAGACAGGGGAAAGGGAAAGAAAGGAGAAGGTAGAGGGAAGTAGATGGAAAGAGAGGGACATGATATTCTTGAAGTCAATGGAGATATTTGGTTCCAAGCTCAGACTTTCTAATTATGTGAAAAAGTAAATTCCTGTTTCCCCCTTGGATTATTTATAGACAGCTTTCTTCTTGCCTTCTTTCAAATTCTTGACATCTCTTCAGTAATAACATGCCCAGCTCCAAGGATCAGGGCTACTATCAGTGTCTAGTTTTGTGAGACTATAGGTGAAAGGTGGGGGTCCATGAATGGTGTTTGCCCTCACCCCTGCCTCCAGTCCACATACATCCTTAGCACACCAGGAAGGACATTGTTTCAGGAGTCCAGTGCGTACTCATTGATGAATTCTGATGAGGTCAGCCACAGAGGATCTCAGCACCTTTCAGCTCTGAGATCTTTACTAATTCAAAGGACAGCCAGAAACAATTGAAGCTTTTCCAAGCCAGTGGACCCCACAAGTCAGATTCACAGATCAGAAATGGGCTTCTTTCTCCAGAGGTAGGTAGACCTTCTTGGCAATTTCCCCTCCACAACCTAAGAATGAGTTTTGAGCCATATTTTAAATGGAATGAAGTAATATTTGTTATTCAAATACCACATATTTCTAAGGTCAATCATTATCATAGTGTGAAATGACAAGAATGTATTTTAGCACTGGGGGGAGAAATATGTATGTGATTAATTTCTATACCCATATTCATATTTATATCATCTCCCCTTTTTGTTCTAAACCTTGGGGATCATCTCTGTAATACTTACATTATTGCAGAAAATTAATCATCCACAAGCCTTGTTTAATTTGTCCACAGCTACTCTCATTCAACACACTGTTAATGTTCACCAACTATGTGCTGACACAGGTGCCACGAAAACAAGGATCCATGAGAAACAGTGATTACACTTAATTTATAGTGAGCACAATATGTTCACTACTTCATAGTCACTCTTTCAGTTTATATTGTTTTTCTGTCCTCAAAACCCTGTTTCCTGGTGTACATTTGTCCAATCCTATCTAAACTTCACTATCTATGACATCGTCTCCGATATATCTACTGTGGAACTGGGGTTTTCTTTTTTCTTCTAAACTCTTATAGCCTATTAGCTATGTCTCTCTTTCCAAATATAATACATTTGGTCATTTGGTAGTTATTTATCTTCATGTCATCTCTGCAAATCAGAGGTTCTACCATATACATATATACATATGTTCATAATGTACATAATGTGTATGTTTGTGTATGTACATCCTGTAGTACCGATTATAGACACTGTGCTTAGTACTGAGTATGACACATTGTTGACGTTTAAAAAAATTAAAAAGGTATTTAATGGCTGTGTAAATAACTGACTCAAATTCCCCTGGAGCATGGGATCCTTTCCAATAAGAATTGTGCATTAGAGATAGTGATTGTCTGAGATTGTTGCATTTCCCCACAAAAATGCTGAGGTCTGTTTATACTGGATAGAATGAATTGCTTCCTTCTGACTCAAGCATCTATTTGAGAGGTTACATTACAAGTTCCTGTAATGATCACCGCAAAAGATGGTATTGATCTCCGAAATTGGCAGATACATGTCCTATGGAGGGAATATTCATTTATGCAAATTGGAAGAATCGATAGCTCAAAGGTCATCAAGAATGATGACACACTGTAATGTCAATATATGGCCTGACACAAGTTAATGAAAAGGGAAAGGGCCCACTTGTCACATCTGGGTGATAAATCTTCTGTGTGCCTCTTTATTGAACATAAAGCCATGCAAGCTGTCAGCAGCTGTGATCTGGGCTTCCTAATCTGAGAAATGGAGTAAGGTTCGTTTTATTTATCCAAAGGACTACTCAAAGGGAAAGAAGTGGAAGTAGCATTTGTTAAAAGCATAAAGAGTGTGCTAAACCTGACAAAACATACTTTACAGCTATTACTAAATCTAATAGTCACAATAGCCTCATGGGACAAACAATGTGATTTCTGCCTTCCAGACGGGAAACCGGAAGTCCGAAGGGTGGGTGCGGGGACAGGGCTTAGCAAGGTCCTATCCATGTAAGAAGAAAGCTCATAGTCTTGCCGCTCACTAAGTCCTATGGAGTGAAGACAGCTTAGAAAAGGAAATGTCACATGCACTGAGCTCCAGAAAGATCACCCTGATCCCCAAATGGGTCTCCCACTTTCCTTCTGGCTGACATTCAGGCAACTCGTTTCTCAGCCTCGGTTCCCTCATCTATAACGTGGGAATAATAAGATGTATTCGAGAGGTGTTTAAACAGTGCAAGATTCTTGAAGATTCTGCACATCACTCTTTCAAATGTCAGAGCGTTTTACTTACAGCTTCAGAGAGGGGTATATTTTTACTGTGAAGATTAGGAGAATGCCGCATATTAGAGCGTAGGCTCTTTTATTTTTTATTTTGTTATTCATCTGTCTAATTCATTTATGGTCCCGTCCATTAACTTTAACGCTAGCACTGGGAATATAACCCTTTGTCTACCACATGGAAAGAGCAGAATTCTCTTTCAATTCTCAGGTCCCCCAAAAAGCCATACTTAAAGCCTCCTGTTCATCTACTCACTATGAAATATACAGACATTCAACAGAAAATCTCTCCCCAACATTTTCTGACTTGTCCTAGAGGAAGAAGAGCAGAATAGAGAAAGGATTAGCCTCAAACAGAACTACAACCAAATTCCAGATCCTCCTATAAAAGTGATGTAAACTGAAATTACCAAGTTAATTTACCTTTGTAAGGTTCAGTCTATTCATATGTAAAATGGGAATATTATCTAGTTTACAGTTCCATTCTAAGTATTCAAAGGCACGATGTATGTAGAATTCCTGCTCTGAAGCACACAGTAATCACACAAAAAGTGGTTCTTGGATAATTTGCACTGGCTCTCAGTGTCAGTACGTCTGAGTGCACATGAGAAAAATATCTGTCCAATGCATCTTTGGTAGACATCCACAAGTTTGTGTTCCTTACAGACACTGACTGTCTAAATTGACTACTACCCAAACAGCAGATCAGGAGAATAATTTATGCAGCTGACACACACCATTTGTGTAGCAGGGAGGTTTTCTATGGGTGCTTTTATGGGTGTATTAATCCGCTTTCACACTGCTATAGAGAACTACCTGAGACTGGGTAATTTATGAAGAAAAGAGATTTAACTAACTCACAGTTTTGCAGGCTTAATGGGAAACACAACTAGAAAGCCTCAGAAAACTTGCAATCATGGTGGAAGGCGAAGGGGAAGCAAGCATGTCTTACCATGATGGCTGGAGGGCGGTGGATGGTGAGGGGGACTGCTGCACACTTTTAAACTATCAAATCTCCTAAGAACTCACTTACTATCAAGAGAACAGCAAGGGGGAGTCCGCCCCCCATGGTTCAACGACCTCCCTCCAGGCCCCTCCCCTGACGTGGGGATTACAACTTGAGATGAGATTTGGGTGGGTACACAGAGCCAAACCATATCACTGGGTATTGGGAAATTTAAGTAAAGAACAGAGGATGAGAGGTGAGAAGTCACATTAAAAAATTGAATTGCAAATCATTCCAGTCTTCTTGTGAAAACTATTCCCCGCCCCAAGACAGAGTCTCACTCTGTCACCCAGGCAGCTGGAGTGCAGTGACACAATCTCGTCTCACTGCAGCCTCCATCTCCAGGACTCAAGCAATTCTCTTGCCTCAGCCTTCCAAGTAGCTGGGATTACAGGTGCATGCCACCACGCCTGGCTAAGATTTTGTATTTTTAGTAGAGACAGGGATTCACCACGTTGGCCAGGCTGGTCTTGAACTCCCAACTTCATGATCCTCCTGCCTCAGCCTCCCAATGTGTTGGGATTACAGTCATGAGCCACCATGCCTGGCCATGAAAACTATTCTTTACTTGACGGTTCTCCAGTACTCTTTTCTTTGGTGAAAAGGGGACTTCTTCATTCCATTTGGCTGTCACTAACCAAGGTTATTGAAGGACTTGCCTTTTTCATAATAATTTTGAAGATGCAATTGATGATGATAAAAATCTTTTCATTTGTTGTTTTTATTGTCAGGAGATACAGATGAGTGTTTTAGAGCCATTAGCTCACAATTCCTCAATGGAACCTACTGTTTATATACCTATTTTGTAGAAAAGAAAATTGAGTCTCAGCTTCCTCAAATTCCTCATTGTCACATAGCTGGTTAGCAGCAAAGCTAGGAACAAACTCAACTTTGTCTTATACCTGTAACACTGGACACGCTGACAAAGTGAATTGAGAACAATCAACTTTAAAAATGAATGAAGGGAGAATGATACCATTGATGATATCCTCAGTTTGAGCTTCCATGGCCAAAAGCTTTCTTTGAGATTATTTCACAGAATCCTGAAGAAGGGGAATAATATCAGGTCTGATTTCAGTTTGGGGTGGGAGAGGAAGGACATGCTGCTCAGAGAAGCCAAGGCACTTGCCAAGGTCACACAGCCTTTCATAGGCAGAGCTGGAGGATTTCATAAGATGCTACATTCATGTTTGCAGAAAGATATTCTATGCTTAATTCTTATATCCTCAGGAGAAACATCTGTCTTGCTATAATTAGTCTATATCAAGGTCAGCAGCACCATAAAGAGCGTCATACCTAAAAAAGAAACTAAGTCTGGTAGAGAAGGAAATGTTCAAGTGTTAAAAGGAATATGAGAAATGAGAAAAAACATCTGTTCCTGTCTAAGCTAACTAAGGCCATGTTAACTTGGAGAACAGAAGACTGTACCTGCACCCTGATGAGGATACAGAGGAAGACTTCAGTGAGCACCTAGTAAATATATGAAACTTAAATTAATAAATGGGCAAACAAATGACTGCATTTAAGAAACAGTTTCAGGATGTCACAGTGTCATGGCAGGTGTTCCATTATAGGTGGGTTCAGAGCACAAGAGGTGGCTTCCCCCCTTGCAAGGGGAGGCCAACAGGAAGCCAGCAGCATCGGATACTGGATCCTAAACAGAGGTGGAGAAATAGATGCCTCTTCCACCAGGGCCCTAAAGATTTAGGCAAAGGAATCCAATCTCCCTCTCCAATGTTGTTTTGATGGCACAAAAAATTGTCTGGGGCTGCAAAACAATAGAAATACAGACAAGAAGAAAGTAGCTGGAAGAGGCATTAGAGGAAGAGGTGAAGAAGGAATTAACACATACTGAGTCCTCACTTTGCGCCAACCCTATACCAAGCATATTGCATCATTGTGGGGTAAATTTGTCCAAACATCATGAGGCAGAGACTGTGTTCTTACAAATGAAGTTACCGTAGCACAGAAAGGGTAAGATTTTCCCAGAGCACAGGACTGGGAGTATGGAAGCCCAGGCTCTCTGACAGCAAGAATATGCTCCTTGGGGCTGTAGATTTCTGCTCAGGGCTGGGATGCCATAGCACTCCATGCCTTGGCCCCGGCAGACTGCATTTATTTTTAGTTTCTTTAGGATCTGAGAAGAGTCTGGAGGCAATAACCAGACACATTCTGTTTTGCTGACAAAAGGCCCTGGGTGTGGGATATAGCTTGAGGCCCTAGGGTGTGCATTTCTAGCCAGAGAACTGGGAAAGAGGTGGTGTAGTTAGAGGCTAATGCTGTCAGTGCTGGCGCTTTAAGGAGGAATGGGCGATCAAGTGTCTTTATTAAGCTTGTAAAGCCACTAGTGCCTCCCAGGGCCCCTGCTGAAGAGTCACCCTGGGAGCACAGCAAACAACAAAAAAGGCCTTCTCCTCTGTTCTACTCTGTTATCTCTGAATCCTCCACCACTTTTGACCTCTCTGGCCCACTGGGAAGTCCCACTGCAGTAACGAGTGATGAAGGTTGTTGTCCATCCCCTCTTCCCATCTTTGCTCTCTGTCACCCCTTCTGCATTTTTACTAAAATATTATATGTCACACCATTTTCCTGAAGTAATAAATTTACGGCAGCAAAATTGGAATAGCCTTTGAAGCACATTTCTTGAGATGAACATTGGGTTGACGTATTATAACATTTAAAGCAGGAATCCTGCACACAAAGAGCTCATTGGGACCTGAAATGAATAGATACATAGGGAAAGGAACACTAATGGGAAAGGCAGGACCCTCTCTGACCTTTGCTTCCCACAGTCAATACTAATCTTGTTCATTTTCAGTGACAACTACAGCTCCTGCCTAATGAAAATGTTCTCATCATTAGCTGGGCATGGTGGCATGTGCCTGCAGTCCCAGCTACTCAGGAGGCTGAGGCAGAAGAATCACTTGAACCCGGAGGCGGAGGTTGCAGCGAGCCAAGATCATGGCACTGCACTCCAGCCTGGCGAGGCTCCGTCTGAAAAAAAAAGAAAAGAAAAGAAAAAGAAAGAGAGAAAATGTTCTCACCATGAGCTTCCATCAGGGGAAGAGTGCACCACATCTGGGCACATACTGGGGTGTATCAGCAAAGCTGAAAGAAGAGCAAACTTTCATAATGACAAGTGCTTCCTTTCCACAAAGGGATGTTAGCTGTTCCCATTTTTGCATTTATCTCAAGGGTAGAATAAATCACTGGCTACTTGTTATGAAAAATATGATTCTATTTGTCCCTGATGTAATTGTGTGGGGACAACTTCAGAGGCATGTTTTCAAATTGGCCTCTTAATTTATTTTAATGCATCAGTTAGACATGGGGAGGGAGTAGGCAAGATTGCCACGCTTTTCGGAGCTCATACAGAGTGTATTGGTTGACTTCAAAATGAAGGTGGCCCTTTTGAGCCAATTATGATTTCTTAATTCCATGCTATTGCATTTTAAGTTACCTTTGAAATTTTATCATAACCTATAATTGATTGGTTTAGTGAATCACATCTTAATTGAAAAAATGTAATGTCTAAAAGCTATTTTAATTGGCCATTATACAGGCATTTAGCAGCTGAGCTGCTGTAGACTCAGTGAAAATGAATAAATAAATAAATAAATAAGTATATAGATGATTTGCCAGCTCTATCCGATGTCAGTGTTCTATTTCTGAACACAGAGTTGTGATCTGGGGCTCAAGGGGTAGTTAGAGAAAGACTAAAAACAGCACCTCTCATATGACAAATTTCAGTTCAGGAAAAAGTGGCTGATTTTTTACCCTACTTATTATACTCCATTGAATTTCCTTCATTCATTTACCCAGCTGCCGTTTCAAAAATAAGGTCTTCGGACAAAGTTTATTTTGGAGTTAGAATCATGAGTTCTTTACAAAAAATTAAAGGAGCATTCTTCATAAGGAAGTTTTTCTCTATCATTTTTGGGGGAACAGGATCTGAAAACCTGTAAAAATATGCTTCAAAGTCTACTTTTAAAAAATCTGATTTCTCTCAATTTGGATGACAATTACAGGAGTATAGACTTGTCAGAAGCCACTCAACTCCACATTAAAGTGTTAAAATGTGTGTATTTATTATATGTAAGTTATGCCTTCATTAAAAGGAAGTAAGTATTAAGGAGAGCAAAAAAGTCCAGTTTACTTAGATCTCTGTCTTCTTTGGCTATTTTAATGTCTTATTACCCAAAGTGAAAGGAATGGTGATTAAGAGATCCACTGATTGCTAGTGAAAGAAAAAAAACAGAAAATTAAGGGTTTTCTGCTACTTTATCTTCAAAAAGATTATTATCATATAGTACTTTCTGTATTCATAGTATTCACTTTAAAAGGAACCAAACAAAAACGTATCAAATGAAAATCCTTCCAAAGCCAAGCATCCTGAAATTGTACAACTTTCGTCTTGCAGGAATTCAAAGAAAAGAGAAGGGTCGGGTTGGAGAACCCAGCCTGTTTATAATATATTTAACCAGCCAATTACATTGTTAGCCCACAATGACAAATTTCTCTCCGAATGTCGCTTAGCTGTTCTTTGTTCAATGCACTAATTTTCTTCTCATTTGTCACTATTTCATAAAGTTTTGTCAATCATAAGCATTTTTTTAGAAGATTGAAATGGCAAGTTAATAGTTTACTCTAAAAGAGACAAACAGAGGAAAAACAGCTGCGGTATTTAAACACTGAAGGAGAGCGTCAGCGTAATGAAGGAGCAAGCGGGCAATTAAAGAGAAGGAAATGCTCCTGGGGTAAAATTCTAACATTGGGGTTCTCTCATTTTTAAATCTATTGAGGATTATTCAAACACATTTCTTTTGATCAATAAAAAATCCTAGTGGCTGTTTGTATTCCCACTGAATGTCCCCAAACTGGCGTCTGCAAGTTTAGCAAAGTTGAACACCAAGTAAGTTAAGGAAAACGCAGAATACTAGTGTATTTACCATCCCTATAAAACTTGGAACTCAAGAGCAAAAACGATATGGCTGTTAGAGTGAATTGCAAAGATAAAAGAGATTTAAAAGTATCTTAGAAGCATGCTAATGCAGAATTTTTCTACACCTCCCTCTAGACTACTTATTGTTTTTTCCCCTGCAATCTGATGAGGAATGAAATAAGATATGAGTGCTGAACACCAATATTTAAGTCTCTGAATTAGGAAGATTCACATATCTAAAACAGATGTGGGGGGAAGGATGTGTCTTCAATATATTGCTAGAAATAGCTTGGCCTGCCCTTAACTTTTCTTGTTTATTCTGAATCCTTTGAATTATCAGGCCCATTCCTGATAGCATCAAATGAAAGACCTCCTCTGACTCTTGCTCTGCATTTTGCCTAGTCTTTCTATTAAATTATTTCTCTTGACATAATCCACACTGTATTTACAAGGGTGTCTCATTCTTCCTCTCATTTGATGGCGCGCGTGTGTGTGTGTGTGTTGTGTGTGTGTGTCTGTGTGGTCTTCCTTACAATTTGTTAGTAAGATACAGTCTCTTGCTTTATTCTAGACTAAGATTGATATTCTCCCCTCAGTTCTACTGACTTTAGCTGCACTGAGTAAAAAGCCCTACCCATGTTTTGTTTCTATCTTTGATCTCCTTGAAAGGACTTTGCATCTCCTTGAAAGGACTTTTCCAGTTTGTTAATAAGAAAATGAAGTCGCACAAGAATAGTGAAAACAAAGGTCATTTGCACTCACTTTGGAAGCACAGGGAAGATGTATCAAATTGATGAGTAAGGAGAACAGGCTTAGCAAACAGCAAAGGTGTGGTACAGTTGAGCAAGACAGATATTGGCTCTGAAATCTGATGTTGGGGGCTCCAGGAACCCTCTCATCACAAGTTGGAAGCATAGAGAGAATGTGGCCCCGTTACTCCCAGAGTGATGGGACATTCAGCTCTGTCATCTGTATTGGCACAGTAGCAGCAAGGCTTCTTCTCTGCAGTGAGGGAGAAGGGAACTAAGGACTATGGTTAATTTCTATTATCGATTCATTTTAGGTAGAACCTTCAAAAGTAACACATTATGAGATGAGCTAAAGTTTCCCATGGACTGCAGATGAAAGAATAAAAAGCACTTATCTGGCGCTTTACATAGCTGAGAAAACTGAGGACAGATGAGTCTGAATGATGAGGCTTGCAATACACTATACACACACACACACACACACACACACACATCCAGTGTTAACACAAGCACATAAAGGAAACCTTTTCTCTTGAGAATGTCCTCTGTGCTAGCTTCTGTTCTCGGTGCTGGGGATAAAGAGAAAGACATGACCACTGACTTCATGGAGCTTACTACAGGCTAGTAGGAGAGGCAGTCATTACAGAGCTGCTAATCCCCCTCCACCCCCCAGGAAAAGACATTACGGGCTTAATTCAAATTTTACAAAAAGATAGGTGCTAATCGAATCGGCAATTCTGTTTTTGTTTTGTCTAAAAAGTAGAATGTGTTTATTTTTATTTTCAAAATTCAAATAGCACAATTCTTTTTCCTGATTATGGAAGCAATGCATGCTCATTCATAAATATTTGATCATACCACATATATGACTCTCTAACCTGCTTATGTCAATCAACAAGATGCAGAGCACATTTTTCAATGTCAAAATAGGCTTTATGTGATCTTTAAAAAAAATGGCTGCATGGTACTCCATTATATGAATGAACCATTTTACCTGGTTTTAAGTTCATTGTCTCCTTAAATAATAATATTCCTATTTATTTCAAACTAAAGATGGTTCTTTTTGATTTTACTGTATGATTTGAAAGCAAATTAAACAATATGTTTGGGAGCATTTGGTAACCTACAAACTTGGTGCAAACTATTATTTTTTCTGTTTCTTTTCTGTTTCAAATATAGACCAATATTTCTGCCTCACACAAATCTTGAACAAATTCTGGCTCTATCAATCAAAAAAACTTTTTGTTTTGTTTTTATCTCTCTGAAATATAGTCTCCTCATTTTCAAAATGGGGCTGCCTACGTTTCATGGTCCTCTCATATATTAGGACATCAATTCAGGTAAAATGTTTACTCATGTACCTTATAGTATGCTGCCACTACACGTTAGATGTGTTCACTTCTGCCACTGCTCCATCTATACTCTCAACATCTCTATTGTAATTCCCTCCCTCCTACTTGGTCTTTCCTCTTTGCCCAATCAGTTTATCTTCACTAAAGAACAGCTTATTAATAAAATGCTAATAACAATTTTGTATGAATGTACTCAACTAGTCTTCCAACAGCCTTCGGGTAGGTACCATGATCATTATCATCATACAGGTAAGGAAACTCAGAGATACTAAATAAATTCCCTAAGATCACCCTGCCTATAGATGGCTCTCTATGATGGTGAAGACACTAGGAGATGGGAAAGAATAGTTGAGACTAGAGAGGCAAGCAAGAGTGGAAGCACGTAAAGCACATTTAGCATTGCAATATGAAACATGAGCTCAAAGAGCTCAGCTCCAGTACAACAGCAGACAATTGGACCCAAGTGCAAATAATCATCCCAAGTGGGGTGAATATATAAGTCAGGTGGAGTGTGAAATGGCTGAGACACATGGCTGTGTCACCAAGCTTTGAAGTGACCTGGCAATAGTGATAACACCACTTATTATTTATTGAATATATACACTAGGCACTGTTAGAGTTGGAGGGAAAGGTAAGATTGAATACCAGGACTGATCAGGATTGCAAAGCTCATCACCCCTCTGAATTAGCCCTCTGAATATATGAACCACATGTGTAATTCTGAAACAGAAACATCAATTGCGGTCTTTTCCATTGGAAATTCCAGCAAGAGAAGAGAAGAAACCAAACCCTTGGTCATTACTGCTATACCCATCCCTGTCTTTGAATTCATACAGTTTTTTTTTAAAGTATCTTCCAAATGTATCATTTGTCTCCAAACTCTTCAAGAAAGACAAATGCCAATATAATGCAGTCATGTGTATCTGAGTAGCTTGATACATATAATAAGGGAAAGACATATATTATGACAGATGGCAGGATAAGGTGGAAAATTCCTTTGCCACGTGATACCTTCTGCTTTGCTAATACATTAAAACCCAATGAGAAATCTCTAAGGAGTGTGGTTTGATGGGTTGAGGTAGAGGAAAGCCCGACATAAATAGCTATTTGTATATGAGATCACACACCAAAGAGTTATTTTCACTAAGACCGAACTGGCTAACCACCAGCCCATCTGACAGCAGAATGGCGTAGACCCTTCATAATGCATGTGCGTGAGTAGGGGTAGATGTCTCACGGGGACCCCATGGTAATGCTGTTGATGTAGTTTCCGAGAAGGGTGATAATACTTTATCCTGGAGACAGCCTGAGTTACAGAAACACTGTTTTCCCACTTCACCCACCCTCATTATCATCAAGAGATGCCTTCATACTTGAGTGTGTCTTAAGATGCTTGGCTAGCACTGGGATGAAAATTTTATAAACTATTATTTTTTACAGGATGCACATAGCTGGCAGGAAAGCATCCCATTAATCTGAAATTGCTTCCTTGTAAAAATATTCTTAAAAAGATCAAAAAGATCATCTTTCTCTGGTATAGAATGGTGGACTTCGTAATCCTGCTATTCTGCACCCAGTATTGTCTGTGCCTGACACCAAAGATGATCATGATTGCCAAGAAGACCCAGAAAGAGAAGTTATTATAGAATGTATTTATAAATTCAGTTATTTATTCATTCATTCAGCAATTTGAATATGTCCTCTATGTAACAACTATGCTAAGATATGACTATACAGAGATGATTAGACCTTGTTTATGCTCTCAAAGAGTAGAAAGACAAACTGACAGTTATGATGCAATGTGATTAGTTCTATAAGGAGTGTGTATGCATGGATGTGTGCACATACCTGATAAGAATGACAAAATCTATCTTAAAAAGCAAAGGATAAAAGGAGGTAAGGTCACACACTACAAAGTTTGGGTTAGAATGAACCAACCCTCAGTACATCAAGACAAGGGAATTCAATGGAAGTATTTTAGGGCGGATAAGAGGAAGTCATATGTCAAAAAACAGCTAGTCATTTTGAGAAAATCATTTGCTCTAAAATGCGATGTGACCCAGGTGCAGCAGCTCATGTCTGTAATCCCAGCATGCTGGGAGGCCGAGATGGGAGGATGGTTTGAGCCCAGGAGCTCAAGGCTGCAGTGAGCTATGACTGCACCACTGCACTCCAGCCTGGATGACAGAGCAAGACCCATTCTCAAAAAATAATAATAATTTTAAAAACTAAAATAAAACTGACTGAGATGCTTCCTGAAAACAGAAAAATCTTCATTAAAAATAACACCTACTTCTCAGAATTGTGAAGACACAAGAAGATACGTCTAAGACCCCAGGAGAGGACCTGATGTGTATCCAGAACCAAGACCATTTAATTCTTCTGCCTACCCAGGATCCTTAACCTACTGGGCACTTGACTTCAGACTTGTAAAGATGCATCATCCTCCAAAGACAGCTAAGCTCTTCTTTTATGTAAAAGTCAAATTCTATCAACAAGAAATCCTTCCCAATCTTGTATTCTAGGTCTGCCTATGTCACCAATTCACCATGCCCACCCAGAGAATTGCTGAGCTCCAGAAAACCACTCTTCCCGAAAATGTAAGCCCCTTTCAAAATCCTATATGTTGGTTCTATAAGCTCACTTCTTTTGTGATAGCTCACCATTCTATAAAATGTGTGACACTAATGGGCCCTTTAGCTAAAGAAATATCATCTGCAGTTTTTCTTTTTAAGAGAGTGCTGTAGACTGAATATTTGTGCTGTCCTCAAAATTCATATTTTGAAAACTAATCCCCAATGTGACAGTATTAAGAGGCGAGGCCCATGGAGGTCATTAATGGAAAAGTATTTGGAATTTAGAGCCACAAGAGAAACACACCGAGGGTGGAGACTTCGTGAATAGGATTAGTGCCATAAGGGAGGCCTGTAGGAGCTTGTTTTCTCCTTCCTCAGTGTGAGAAAGCAGCAGAAAGATGCCTTCTATGAATCACAAGATGGCCCGCAATGTACCAAATGTGTCAGCACCTTGATTGGTTTCTCAGCCTTTAGAACTGTGAGAAATAGGTCAGGCGTGGTGGATCACACCTATAATCTTAGCACTTTGGGAGGCCTAGGTGGGTGATCACCTGAGGTCAGGAGTTCGAGACCAACCTGACCAACATGGTGAAACCCTGTCTCTACTAAAAATACAAAACTTAGCCAGACATGGTGGTGCATGCCTGTCATCCCAGCTACTCTGGAGGCTGAGGCAGGATAATCCCTTGAACCTGGAAGGTGGAGGTTGTAATGAGCAGAGATCGTGCCACTGCACTCCAGCCTGGGTGACAGACAGCAAGGCTCTGCCTGAAAAAAAAAAAAAAAAAGAACTGTGAGAAATAAGTTTTTGTTTATAAGGTACCCACTCTGTGGCATTTTGCTGTGGCAGTCAAAATGGACCAAGGCAGGTGGTTATTATCTCAGTAATAGAATGTATTAGTACTTACCTAGCCTGTCTCAATTATCCATAGGTATTGTTGTAGGACCTACTAGTATCTATTGGTATTAATCTATTTTAAAAATCTTATAATTACCTCTATTTTATTAATGAGGTAACAGATTCAGAGACAGAGAGGTCAAGCCAGAGTTAAAATTTATTTTCAACAGACCTCAAAGCCTGTGCTCACACCTTGTGCTGACACTCATGCTCTAAGTCCCAAATGCTTTTTCAATCACTTACCTGTTCTCTGGTTGGTTCTTCTCATACCGTCCTGGCTACATAAGGTACCCAGGCATCTGCACTTGTGTAACATATTTAGGAGGATGACCCAGTTTAATAGAAAGAGAGAAAGCAAGAGAAATAGAAAAAGAGACAGAGAGACAAAGAGAAACAGAGGCAGGAGTGGAGGCAAGGAAAGATTCAAAGATGCCCTCACTCTTTACCATGACTGAGAATGCTGCCATATCATCAGAAAAGTTCTTGTCACACTTAGGAAGTTAACCAGTCATTATTAAAAAGTATGCAATGTACCTCCCCACTTAGTATAATTCAGCTACTTAACTTTGCAGGTAACCTTTCTAAATCAATTTAGAAATCTGAGGAATTAGACATCCAAGGCCACAGGTTCTACTTTGGACTTCATTTGAGAAATGGAAGCCAAAAAGTGCACCGTTTTACAGGAGACTGCTATTCCCTAATGCAATTCCATGAAGGAATCATCTGCATTTTGTTTCGTTTTGTTTTAGAGTCGGGTTTTCACTCTGTCACCTAGGATGGCACACACTGGAACAATCATAACTTCCTGTAACCTCCAATTCCTGGGCTCAAACAATACTGCTGCCTCAGCCTCCCAGGTAGCTCAGACTAAGACATGTGCCACCAGGCCTGGCTAATTTTTATTTTTATTTTTATTTTTGGTAAAGATGGGATCTTTCTGTGTTGCCTAAGACGGTCTTGAACTCCTGGGCTCAAGCAATCCTCTCACATCTGTCTTCCCAACACTGGAATTACAGATGTCAGTCACTTCACCCAGCCATCACCTGCAGTTTTTGTAAGATATGGAAAGCTAACAAATCCTTTGAGTATTGATCCTGAAATGTTATGAAGGGAAAGCTGGAGAGTGTCATGGAGGCAGAAGAAATTCCCAGAATGTTAGATTTTGGAGGGCCCTTAAACATCACCTGGCACATTATTAAAAACAGGAACTCTTCCACTCTGTTGTTACTAAGAATTTTCTATGAAACATCCAGGTATAGGGGGACCTACTGTCTCCCAAGACTGTGCATTTTACTTGCTTGGCAGCAGTAATATTGTTAAAAACGTATTGCTTCTATTGAGATTAATTTTGCTTTTCCCAGTTCCAACTTTGTCTAGAATGAGCGTGACCCATCGTGTTCATGACACATCCCGTAAGACAAGGTGGGCATCCTCCTCCCTCCCCTGACTCTCAGAGTCTTCTCTGAAGTGAGGTGGTAAGTTCTCTACTTTTTCAGATAGAAACAATTCATTAGAGAATCAAAGTAGGGGAGAAGGGATCAGTAAATAAACATGGCAAGATATTACTAAATGATTTTTTTTTTGAGATGGAGTCTCGCACTTTTGCCCAGGCTGGAGTGCAGTGGTACAATCTCAGCTCACTGCAACCTCCGCCTCCTGGGTTCAAGCAATTCTCCCGCCTCAGCCTCCCAAGTAGCTGCGATGACAGGCTCCTGCCACCATGCCCAGCTAATTTTTTGTATTTTTAGTAGAGATGGGGTTTCACTATGTTGGCCAGGCAGGTCCCAAACTCCTGACCTGGTGATCTGCCTGACATCACCTCCCAAAGTACTGGGATTACCAGCGTGAGCCACCACGCCCTGCCTACTCAACAAATCTTAAAAGAAGAGAAAGTGAGCACAGGTCCTTTGTAATTGTTTGGATGGAGAGGCAGCTCAAATACCTAAAAAGATTCCTGGACCCTGAGATAGATGTCACTTGGAGGTGATTTTCCTCACAGGTCTATAGCGAGGAGACTAATGGGTGTTCAGAATAACCACAGCACTAATAAGGATAATGTTTGTCCTGCAAGCACATGCACTTAAACCCTTTTCGTCCTGCATCTTTCTGGTCTTCCATGCATAAATGTTTAATTCTCCATTTTGCCATCAATCAGCTCACTGCTCTGGGAAGGGTCTGTGCATAAAAGCCGCCCACTGTGGTCTGCCCAGACCTCCAGATGCACTCAAGGCACCCAAAGAGCTTCTAAAGAGCTGCTGTCAGGACAGGGCCGTTGATTTATGATTCCCTAGGACATTCTGACACCCTTGCATGGATGGGAGAGATAAGAGCCTGGCCAAGGCTGCCAGAAAGCCTTGCTTTAGAAGAATGAGGTCAAGGTCAGAAACATGGGGGAAATCCACTGAAAAAACACAAGGCACGGAGTCTCCCCTGGGGGCAGTGAGCTGGCCCGCTAAGGCCAGGAAGAGAGTGAAGGATCATTTTGTAGTACTATAAGGCAAACAAGAGACAAGACAGATCATGTTAAAGGGGACACTGGAGATAAGAGAAAGAACCACAGATAGCTAGGGCAGAAGGCACTTGGGGATTTATTCTGAAACGCATGATTTCATTTATCAGAAGAAGGACTGTTTTGTGTCACCAGCCTTCGGTTCTGCTCATTTGTGTGTGTGGGGGGAGAGTCACCTACTCAATGCAGGAGCACCTCAAATTACAGAGCTTTTTGATAAATTGCAGTCCTATGTTTTCAATAGCTGGAAACAATATTCTCTATGATATGTGTATCCTCACCAAGGAAGGTCTCTCTGGGCTCTTTCATAAAGAGTATACCTCAATCCAGGTACAATGCTGTAACTGATGATCATCTCCAAGAGGAGGAACAAGAATGTCTCCTCATTTTTACCTCCTAGAATGTCTCTCCACGCTTCCTTGGCCTAGGCTTTGGCACTTTCATCTTGGATAACCAAAAGGGGCCTCTGGTTGGCCTCCCTGACATCTATCCTAGTCTCCTCATAGCTACTCTCTAAAATCAGTGATCCTCAAAGGTTAGCAAAGTGTGGAGGGTGACAGTCAGAAGTGGAGGAAGGTTAGCACTCAATGAACATTTTTAAAAATTCATGTGAACCAGTTTTATTTAATTGCATATACACACTTACATACAGAAGAATGAAAGTACATATGTTTATATTAATAGGTATATGTGTGTGTTGATACAGATATATAAATATAGTATCTATCAATCTATCTATCTATCCTATTGCTCTATTGCATTGTGTGACTTGAGCTGCTTCTCCCCATTATTCTCAGGCATCTATGAAAAGAAAGGTTCTGGTCATGGGATATCTTAAAGATCACTGCTACATATGAGCTTCTAGATCTCACATGTAGTTTCTAGAACTTGTCTGTTTGAGATTACTGATTTGTCAGAGAGAGAGAAGATGTTGACCCTTGATGTTATTGTCAGAGGACAGGAACTATAAGCAATGTATCTTCATTTATTCATTCACCATTCATTTATTCATTCACCATTAAATTTACATTATTTGTTTACAGGTTAGGTACTGTACAAGGTGTTGGAGTTACAATGATCAAAACAAGGTAGTATGTTCTCTGATGAGTTCCTAGTTTATTGGAAGATATAGGCAATGAGATAGGCAAATTTCAATACAAGGGGATAATTTTTATAGCAGAGGAGAGCTTAAGATACTTACTATGACCCCCCACAAAAAAGCAAAACATACTCTTTAATATGTGCCACATAAGATACAGAAAAGCAAAGACTGATTTTAGGGAGTAGTTTTGCTCAAAGAAAACAAGACCTCCACAAAAAAAAAATTCACAGCAGCAGAAAGTTGAAACAGAACAACTGAGTGTGTTTTTATTTTGCTTTTGTTTTTTTTTTTAATTTCGGCTGTTTGGTTTTAAATCTCAACTGAACCTTCCATGGGTCTATAGGGTTTGGGAAGGGGAGAAGGGAAATTAGTTCTAGACTATCTTGTGAAGGTGGCTTAGTTAGGAAAGCCATGCAGGACACAGCCCCCAAGCCTTTCTCTTAACCTGCTGCTTCTGGCTTGGGAAGAACCCCTGGCTCCCTACCACAGGGGCTGAAAGCATGAGGAGACAGGTGCTATTTCACATATAAGCGGGAGACACCAGTGAATTCCTCATGGGGTCCCTAACCTGCAAGAGTTCGGGAAACAGGGCAGTTAGAAGCCAGAAAGAATCAGAATCATGGGAAGAAGAAATAGCTAAGCTCCAGGCTGTTTCATGATCTGTGAGTGGCAGCTGTAATACACCCCTCTTGCCAGTCAGTTGCAAAGGTGGAATGGCAGATGGAAAGCCCACCATCACATACTGCAATGCATACAAGTTTCGTAACCAGTAGCCCAGTTTTCTCTCCATAAGGATGGAGCCTTACTCTGTCTGATTTAAAAGACCTTGATGATGCTCTCTCCCACTCACCCTTGATGAGTCATGAAACTCCAGCCTCATTCCTTGTCTGATTCACCTTGTTGGCTGAAGCAGGAGACAGTCCAGTCCTCCCCTCCCACCTCTCACCCCCCAGAAGTAGGAACCAGCTAAGAAAGGAGAAATCCTGATCCCAGGAGGGCTCTGGTGTAGCTGAGCCAACACCCACACAGCTGCTAGACGGGAAACACATTAGACAAGCTCTCTCTTCCCAAGGGAATTTGGTTCACCAGCGGCAGGATTCTCAGGCAAAAAACTGCGGGGACGAGGATCAGACATTTGGCTGCCTCAGGCTCCCTTACTGCCTTACATATATTTAGACGATTTCTGATTCTTTCTAAAAGTACTACTGAGAGCCTTTGGTTCTTATTGTTATAAACAATGTCTGAGATTCTAGTAGCAACACAGAGATAGAAATGCGAAATTAAGCTTTTGAGGAGCAATATAGTATGGTTGGGAGATGCACAGACACTCAGCACAAAGTAAAAAATACATTGGCTACCAAGTCTATGGCTACCATGAAAAGCATTTAAAAAAAATCATTCATGATTCAACATCATTCAGAATGGAGTGTGCTGTATATTTCTGTTGTATATCTTTTCAGAATTTTCCTATGCAGTTACAATAATATACTATGCATATTTTCTGTGATTGGAATAGATTATACATGCTTTGTACTCTACCTTTCTGATGATTAATATATTACTAATATCTCTATATATTAATAAATATAGATGGATAATAATGTTTAATCATACCTGAACCTCACAGTCTCCCTGAGGGTAAGTGTGATTAAGTACTATTATTCTTATTTATATGTAACCATATAAAAGGCAGACAATTTCATTATTTCACTTCACACAATTAAAAAATTTAAAATAAAAAAACTAGCAACCAATGAAAAGCAATTCAAATTATTTATTAGAATTTCTTATTAATATGGGGAAAGACAAAATAAAAGATATGATGAAGAAAACATACTATGAAAACTTTATACACAGCATAATATTAATCGTGAAAAAAATGCATACAAACTCACACACAAAAAGAGAGAGAGGGAAAAAACAATCTACCAAAAGATTTATAGAAATTTCAGGTGATTTTGAGGTTTACATTCATGTTCTTTTAAACTTCAATATGAGCAAAAGTTCATTTTATATTCAGAAAAATTTATAATGAGAAAATGTGATAATCCATACAGCATTAATTTTCAGAGTATAGACACACAAATGTGTAAATAAATAAATACAAAATAAATATTTTCTCTTATTCAATTTTACTGAGGCCCAAGGTAGTCTGGTTTTGTCTCTAGTTTAGAAGAGAAAGAGGGATGGGGGTGGTGGAGCCCGATATTCCTGGGATTTTGTAGGAAGAGATCTGATGATACTTGCATGCTTACTTGATATAGGATCTTACTCTTGGCTTGACTTTAAAATCACTTGGGGAACTTTTAAGAGTTATAGAATCTTGGTTTACATTCCCAAGAAATTCTGATTTAATTCATTAGAAGTGGAACCCAGGTATCCGTATTTAAAAAAAAAAAAAAAAAAAAAAAGACTTCCTTGTTGCTACTGATGTGTAGCCAGGGCTGAAAATAATTAGGTTGTATCATTTAAATTCCCAGGGCTACCTCCAAAAACTGTGTCAAATATCTCCGAGTGTCGGTGTTAGAAAGGCTTCCTTTTGAAACGTGCCACATACCTATACATTCAATGGCTTGAGCTGAGCCTTCTTCTAAACTGGACGGTATTGTAAATGTGCTTGCATTACCCTGCTTATTTCGCTTTTTAAGTTTCTGACAATGCTCCGAAGGACAGCTGGAGATGTTACAGTTTTAATCTGTTAAATAACTCCCTTAATATTAATTATTTGGTTACTGCTTAAACCAAATATTAATTATTTGGTTACTGCTTAAATATTAAATTATTTGGACTTGGAAATTTGTATGGCTCTTGATGCTTTATATATTACTTTCTGAAGTGAAGTGTTTCTACTGATTTCCATCATCCCCAATACATAACAATTTGTCAATTCACCGTAAATTTAATACATCCAATTACTCCATCTCTCTGGTTTTGGTTATTATAGCAGATGAAAACATTCCATTTCCTTCCTCATTTCTTATTACTCGTTATTCTTTCTTACTCTGGACTTTTTTTTTTTTTTTTACTAATGTATCTATTAAAATCTGAGATAATTTTTACTATAAATATGTACAAATTCTACTGGTATCAAATATCTTCACCTGCACTGATGATTTGTCAGCATTTTATTCTGAATCTAACTTTTAAATTTTGTTTTGTTTTATTTTACTGTAGAGCAAATTTTCATTTTATGAGAGAAAAACTCTTAGATTTTTTCTTTAAGGTTTTTTATCACTTTGAAACTTACAAGCACTTTCTCTCCTGAAGATCTCATAAAGTGTTAATTCTATTCTAACTCTTTATGCTTAGATTATTTTATTATAAGCCCTTTATCCATCAGGGGTTTATATTGGTAGATAAATGCAAAGGATTTATTGTAATTTTCATTCCCTCAAAGATTAGCTAATTTTACAAATGCCATTTATAAAATAGCCCCTTCCATTCAATTACACAATGATAGTTTGAAGCCATATGGGTAAGTGCACATACGGGTTTTCCCTCTCTCATTGACCCAGCCGTCTAATTTCATATAAGTACCACACTGTGTTAATTTTGGCTACTGTATAATATCTTTTTGTATCTAAAAGAGCTAGCATCCTCTAATTCTTTAAAATATTACTTGACTTGTAATATTCAAACATGTTTTAGAAAAATTTTAATTTGTTGCAGGGTATTTCCTTTTGACGATTTATTTAGGATTAGATAAAATATATGCATTAATTTGTGGACAAAAGATATGTTAAGCATATGGCTTTTTTGGACACATTGAAATTTAATAATACAGCCATCCCTTAGGGATCAAAGCAAAGGGTCTCTGCTCAGGACTTAATTTTGATACTGTCCCCTTAGGACTGAATTTCGTGCCTACCAGAGGTCTAGGTTTGAGAGCTATAGAGAAAATATTGAGATTTTTATTTCTAGTTTCTGACAGTGACATTAAACAAACAGAGCAATAAGAAATCAATGGCTTGCATTGGATTTAGATTTCACCTGCAAACAAAGCAGGCAGTGCAATGCTGAGCTCGGGTGCATAATCTTGTCTTGTGAACAAGAAAAGGGCCGAGGTGATTATGCAAGGCAGTCACATCGGGGTGCCAGCCTTTTTCCTTGCTCAGTTCAAATATTATTGCTTTTAAATGTCAGCATATAACCATTGTAAGCATGTATATTTATTAAAATTCCTCTTTCCTAAGACATTTCAGGTAGACATCTTGGAGCATGGTATATATTTAAATTTTAATCAGAACTGCAGGCACAGCAACACTTCTGTTAGAGCTGAACTGTTTAGAGGAAGAACACTACCTTTACCTGAGATCCTACAGTATGTCTGGAACTGTCCTGGGCACTGCACTTACCCAGCCTCATGTGATCCTCACAGACACTCTGTGATGGAGGGATGTTTCTAAAGCCTCATTTTATAGGTGATGAAATTAAGTTTTAGCCTCTAGGGTTGAAATGGGCCTTGAGGGGCACTCAGACCACTGCCTTCACTGTTCGCTGCTCACCAGCATCTTTAGTATCTTGATAAAGTTCTAGCAAAGTCTTTCTGAACACTTAGTCTGAATGCCTCTGATGGTGAGCGACTCATGCCTTTCCCTCCAAAGATGGTTCAGTTCATTATTGGATGCCTCTGATCTAACCATTTAAAAACAAACAAACAAAACCACAGTCTTTATATCAAACTAGATCCCGTTTCCTTACATTTCTGACCTTAAACACTACTACTTTCCCTTCTGAAGATAGGGAAAAAGGCCTATCTCCCTGCCCAAAAATAACCCAAAAGAATTAGAGGGGCTTATTCCCACTGAGTGGCAAACTCTTCATTTCATAAGATGGAGAAACTGCCACCAGCCCTGGTATTTCAACAGTTAGGATCCCAAAGTGAAGTGTCTGGTTTTCAAGGCACCATGTTCTTCATGACTGGAAATATCAAGGAAATCTGGTTTTCCTCTAAATGTCAAAGCCTTCACAAAAACAATCTCTGGACCTCATATTTATCCCAAGGAAAGTGATGCCTCCACATCCATTTCTCACATCAGTGTGTTCCAGGAACAAGTTTCCTTTTAATTTCCTGGAGAGTGGAGGGAAGCCAGAAAGTTGTTGTTGTTTTTTAATCTCCTTTGCTACCTCTCAGATTGGAGTTTTTCTATGTCTTGTTTGATATACCTTTGAGTCCCTTGGAGAATGAAAGGATGATGTGTCTCTTAGCTGGTCTTCCTCAAATCGTATTTCTCTTGCCTCTGCTTGAAATAGGAGTTACAGACTAGGCCGTTCGAGGTCATGCCCTCTAATGATGGCCTGGAATAACAGCATCAGGGTAAGGGATTTGATATCAGGAACTATCAACATCCAATCAGTACAAAATTATTTTCTGAGTCCAGCTGACCATGCACTTTTCTTTGCAGCTGCAACTTCATTAAATGGAGGACTGAGTTTCCAACAAGAAAAGGTCAGCATTTCCATTTGGGCATTCAAACATCTCCAAGATGGGCTTGAGGCTTTAGTGTTCTATTGATTCAGCCATCTCCATGCTGATCACAGAACTTTGCCCAGGATAGAGGGGCTGTGTCAATCAAAGCTCACCAGTGGGGCTATTTATTTTCAGTTTGATTCACAGGGTTATCAAATATTGAAACTGAAGGGGATCAAGGTAATTCTACTTTAGTTTAAATTTGCAAATGGAACTTTCACAACTGATACATTACTGAAGCTGAAATTCATGAGGAACTCTTTGAAATGACAAGGTTTTCTCCTGCTTTCATTTGGCCCGTGTTTACCAAACACTCACTAAATACAAAAACACTAAAGTAGGGTCTCCAGAAGAGAAGCTGACTCTAAATTAAAAAAAAAAAATCGTAATTATGTGCCAAGTGACATAGAAATATAAAGTACTGCTGATCAAGGAGGGAGTCTATGATTTGGAACATAACTGAAATTGGTGGCATTTGCTCATGCAGAGATAGAAAATACTCTCCTGATAGAGGGAACAGTACATCTGGTACTAAGTTTACCTAAATTATGTAAGTAATTAACGATAGCAACTTCTCAAATGAATGTCATACATTTTGTGAACTTTTATGGCATTTAATTGCATTCTGAAAATGTTTTTATTTAAAAAGCTTCTTTTTATATTACATGTTTATATTTATTATCGTAACAACATGAACTATAACAAAGGTGTTCTTAATTTTTATAAACCTTGTATTATTGGAGTTATGTTTTTCCTTCAAGTGTTCTCCTTCTCATCTCCACAAGGTGCATTTTGCCCCCTGAATGGGTTGCACTCTGTCTCCAACACACACTTAAATCATGTTAGTCTTTCTGATGTTTCGAAAAGTCTTTGTTCTTCAAGTTTGCCTTTCTCCCTTCACTTTGAGATAATTTGCTTTAATTTTAAATATATTTAATTAGCAGTGAATGGATCAGGTCAACATTAAATAACATGATTCAATCACGTATAATCATATCAACCACATCCAAAGGCTATGTATAAACCTTTTAATAAAATGTTTTCCCCTTACTTTGTAAATATGTTCAGGTCTCTAGCATTTCTACATCCTTAGCATCTTAATTCATTTTACACAATTTATATTTTA
>NW_012116699.1:2260709-2272883 GCF_000951035.1 Colobus angolensis palliatus | reverse complement strand
GTCTTGATCTCCTGACCTCATGATCCACCTGCCTCAGCCTCCCAAAGTGCTGGGATTACAGGCGTGAGCCACTGCACCTGGCCTATGAGGGGTGAATTTCTCTCTCTTTAAGTTTTTTTATTTTCTTTAAACTTTTCTTTATAGATGGCCAGTTTATTAGTCTGTTGTCATGCTGCTAATAAAGACATACCTGAGACTGGGTAATTTACAGAGAAAAAGAGGCTTTATGAACCCAGAGTTCCACGTAGCTGGGAGACCTCACAATCAAAGTGGAAGGCGAGGAGGAGCAAAGCCGTGTCTCACATGGTGGGAGGCAAGGAGAGAATGAGAGCCAAGTGAAAGGGGTTTCCCCTTATAAAGCCATCAGATCGCATGAGACTTGTCACTACCATGAGAACAGTATAGGGAAAAACCACCCCCATGATTCAATTATCTCCCACCAGGTCCCTCCCGCGACACATGGGAATTATGGGAGCTATAATTCAAGAAGAGATTTGGGAGGGGATGCAGCCAAACAATATCAGCCAATTCTGGCTTTCCTGACCCAGGATTTAATACTTATGTTTATATAAATTATATATAAATAATCTCTTCACATGATAGTATACATGAATATAGAAAGAATCTATAAGGCAAATGTGACCAAGTACTAAATCTACATACGTAAAAATCCTGTAGCAGCAGGAGGAGAAAAACCTGAATAAAGCAATTCATTTTGTCCCTATGGCATTGCTATGGAACATGAGTTACAGTGGCAACAGTTCCTTCCATCCTTTCTGTTTGGAAACCAACCATGTCTAATGGAATCACCAGCTCTTCCTGAACGGTCCCCAAGGTGATGTGACAGGTATGCGCAGGAGCAGAGCCCATGCCCTTTCCCATGCTTCCTTGTTTTGAAGACCTCTGCTCACTCTCCAACAGCGATTCTTAAGGAGTCAGCCATGTCAAGATGATGACTCCGTGCATGCCAGTCCTCTGCTCTCCTCTGCCTTCTTTTCTTCTTTTCCTGGAATGTGCCCTTTTGTGAAATCTACAAAGGCTCACTGAGATATGCCTCTCCATGTTCATGATGATTGTGTTAAAAATCTAATTAGTGTAGAAGAGAATACTACCTATGTTTCTCCTCCTGGGGACACAGGTCACACTAACTTGCCTCTACAGAAACAAGCCAGGTTCCTCACTCTCCTCACTCCAATTCTTTCCTGCCCAAGATGACGTCTTTCCAGGATGACTGACAGCTGGAGTGCTCATTCTCCTTCAGAAACGCTCTCCCCCATCCCCAGCACTACCTTCAGGAGAGTGGTCTGGCTAGGACCCCCAGTAGATGCTATCATATACACAGACACCAGCTCACTTCTCAAAAATGAGTTGTTCAATCTCATCTCCCCACATGTGGGATGACTTCAGCCTCATCCACATTTGGCTACAACAGTTCTCTTTACTGTTTCCTCATTAATGGCTTCAGAAAATCTCAATGTCAATTATGTCTTTATCATGACCAAAGAGAAAGCAAAGCTTGCACTGTAAACTAATCTACTAACTTTACCCTCTCCTTCCATGACCCTCCCAGCTCATCTTTCTTCTTGATTACTTTCTTTCCATGACCTCGTAGCCTTGGGATATGCAAGTATCATCCAGCCATCATTGTCTGGGCACCTGTGCTGAACGTGAGCCGGAGAAGCCACTATGAACAGAACCAACTTTAAAAAGAGGGGTGAGAGGAAGGGTTCTGAAGGGAGATGCAAGAGAAAAAGAATGGCAATTTTGACAGGAGAGATGTGAGAAGACATCATTAAGGTGGTATCACGGAAGTCAGATCTCAAACAATGATGATAACCTGAGAATAAACAAATATTTATTATTCAGGTATATGAAAGGAATAGTCTCAGTTTGTGCAACACTAATGTAATTTTATTTCCTTTCATCTCTTTGGTGATTCCTGTAGCTCATTCCATTAATTCTTACCTAGAGACTCTGGCATACTTTCTTTCTCTGTGTCTTAGTATTTATCTTTCTAAGAACTCCCATATACCACATGGGAATGTAAATTGATGTGAACGTCTTACAAAGCAATTTGGCATTAATGGATCCAGAGTCTTAAAAATGTTCATACAAGGTTGTTATGAGCCAGCAATTCCACTCCCAGAAATCTATCCAAATGAAATAACCGAAGACATAGGGGAAAATAAATATGTATAAATATATTTGCAAGAATATGCTTATCACGCCATAGCTTCTCACTTTGTTGATATGATAAAAAAAACTAAACTGATAATAAAAGAAATGATTAAATGATAACACATCCATATGATGGACTGTGAGGCACCCATTAAAATGGTGCTTATGGAAAACTGGTAACATAAAAATACATACAATATACTGTTAGGAGAAAAATTCAAGGTGTGGAATTATGCATAGAATATGATCATGGCCATGTGGAACTTGCATATCAAATGGATTACGAGCAAAAAAAGTAGAATGGGAGGGAAGATGAGAAAGTGTCACAGCAGGATTCTGTGTGGGTTGTTTTCATCCTTTGTTTCCACTTTACTAAATAATCTAGATACTCTTGAACAGACAGGTTCCTTTTTAAAGTATAATATTTGCAGTAATTTTTGAAAGTACCTTGTCATCCAAAAGTGCATCTTGTTCCTCACCAGGGTGATGTATTGTGCAAAGGAACCCAACTCAGATGTCTCCATTTGCTTTCCTTCATTAGTGGACTTGTATCCTAATAAATTTCACGTTTAAGGCTTTTCAGCCCACACATGCAGCATCGGTCACAGAGATCGACTCACTTCCTCCCACCCTCTTCAGGGTCATTTCCACCCAGCCCACCCACAGAGCATGGAGAGTCTGGCTATTTTAATATACAATAAACATACATATTTCTGTCACTTGTCTGGTGTTCTTGATCTGCACTGGACTAAAAAGAAAATTCCAGTTTGCTCAATAAAAATTTTGTTGACTCCAGCTGTCACTTCTATCCTATCTGCCTCTCTCTTCTGGTATACCCTGTGGTTTAGTGTTGCACAAGCACCAATATCAGGTCTTTTTGAAAGGTCTCTGTATGCACTGCATACACTGCATGCCCCTGTTATCCCCGCAAAGTTTTGCTGCAAGATTTCCATAAACTCCTACAATCCTTACGTAGCAATGCCAGTGCATTCTTTCCACTGCAGATGGTGTATTAGTCCATTCCCATGTGGCTAATAAAGACATACCAGAGACTAGGTACTTTATAAAGGAAAGGTTTAATTGACTCACAGTTTGACAGGGCTGAAGCCTCAGGAAACTTAAAATCATGGCAGAAGGGGAAGCAAGCATGTCCACCTTCACATCATCCTTGCAAGAAGTACAGTGCAAAAGAGTAAAAACCCCTTATAAAATCATCAGAATCAGATCTTCTGAGAACTCATTCACTATCATGAGAACAGCAACATGGGGGCAACTGTCCCCATGATTCAGTTACCTCCCACTGGGTCCCTCCCATGACACATGGGGATTATGGGAACTGTAATTCAAGATGAGATTTGGGTGGGGACACAGCCCAACCATATCAGATGGCCTCTCTTTGTCACCTTTTACAATGATTGCTTCTCTAGGTCTTCCACTGCCAAAACCTCTCATTTGCCAATACCTCTCATTTACTCCTGACCAACCAGCATAAGATTTAGTCCCTTATTAAGTGACATTGCCCTTCCACAATTCAGGATGCTGCTCACACACACATAATCTGATGCTGGGCTCTTTCTTGTCTCATTCTCTCCACTTGCCCTCCCTCTGAAAGAACTTCAGGATGGGCAATTTTACTTTACACACATAAGCAATTAACAAACATGTATTGAGTGCCTACCACATGAAAAGTATAGTGCCAGCACCAGGAAAATTCAGAGGAAGAAAAATGGACATCCTTGTTCTCAGAGTTTGAACAGTCTAAGGAGAGAGAAAAGACGGTTTGGGTTAGCACCTAAACAAAAGGCATAGGATGTTATGTGATGCAAAGGAAGAAAGGGAGGAAAGGAACCAACATTTATTAAGGCACTACCTTATGGTGAGCACATAAAAGTCTGCACAAAGAAATAAAACCGAAGATTTGAAAGAACTCAATAAATGCTCTCAACCATATTTATTTTCGTAGAAAGTTCAGAAAGATAAATGGAAACTGTGTGTGAGAAGGGGTGAATTTGGAGCAGAGTTTCAAAACTCTAAGCTTAAGAGATAGAAGCTTATACAGATGTAATAAAAGTGACAATGTAAGCAAATAGGGGTCACAGATGGAAAAAAAAAACGTTCGTTTAGTCTTTGATTCAGAATACTATGTACTTGTTGTGGGAAGAAAATAATTCCAGGACTTCAGAAATGACAGAGTAAGAAGCTCAGTGGATCCTTTTCCCAGCAAAATAACAATTTAACTGGTGAAAATAATAAAGCACAACAAAACAAACCAATTATTTAAAGTGTCTGAAAAGTATCCCAAGGACATATTAAAATAAAATATTATTCAAGAAAATTTACAAAATTTTAGTAAGAAAAATGCGAGTTCATGGCATATAAACCACTACCAGCTCCGGGCAGAGGAAACCAAGAAAATTGAGGATTCAAATTCCCCAGGTCACAGTCTGGGGTTTTGGCTTTACTTGGAGGAGCAGGCTGCCTGCCTTTTTCATACCCTGCCTCCCCAAGGCCTGTGCCACGAAGGCTTTATTCCAGTCAACAGCTAAGAAGTGTGTGTAGTTCTCTCTACCCACCCAGCCCTCATTCCTAGAGGGGAAGCTTTATTTCAGGTAGGACAGGCCAGGAGTTCTGGACCTGTATTAGTCTGTTTTGCATTGCTGTCAAGGAATACCTGAGACTGGGTACTTTATAAAGAAAGAAAAGAGGTTTATTTGGCACAGGGATCTGTAGGCTGTACAAGAAGCATAGCTCCATCCTCTGCTTCTTGTGAGAACTTCAAGAAGCCTTAAATCATGGTGGAAGGGGAGGAAGGGGAAGAAGGGGAGCCAGCATGTCACATGGCAAGGGAAGAAGTAAGAGGGGAAGAGTGCCAGCCCTTTAAACAACCGGTTCTCTTGTGAATCAATAGAGCAAGAACTCACTCATTACTATGGGAGGGCACCAAGCCATTTATGAAGGATCCACCACCATGTCTTACTCCAAAAAAGTGAGTTCCATGCCCAGTTCCATCTCAGTGATGAAGGGCTGCTCTCCACTGGGCAAGGCAGGGCTTTTGGACAAGAGCGCATACACCACTCCCTCAATAAACTGATTTTATTTGCAAAAAGCATGGAGAACTCCATGTCTGTGAGTATCATGGGAGACAAGAAAGATCTGGAGAGGAAGCTATAGCTCCCTGACACAAGTAAAATAACAGAGCCTACAGTAGTTCAATAGAGAGAACCAAGGAAGCAGGCAACTTGAAAGAGCTCTCCTGGGACCATGGTTGTTGGTTCTAGAGGTCAAGAAGGCTGTACTCATGTGCTAAGCTAAATCCACTCAGGAGCAGCAGAGACAATGGGGTGCCAGGCATTCTCCAAGTCACAACACAGGGCAGAAGCCTCACTGCCAGGAGGCTTAAATGCAACCACTGACCTCACACTGACTATTCGGATGCAGAGGCAACTCCTAGGAAGCCAGGCTTGCACATAAAGTCATACTAGCCCCTGTCAGTCTGGAAGACTGTGTGTGCCCAAGGCTGCACCCTTCCAGGAGAAACCAGAAAGGAAATCTCCCATCTGCTGGGTCCTGACTGAATAGGCGCAAAATACTGTAAACCCTTTAACCTGTGATAGCTGCCTCCGAGCCATATGCATACCCAATGGCAACCGGTTAAAATAAAACTGTCCCAGGGGTGTTAAGCACAACTTTTGACAAGTAAGTGGCTTCTGATGACCCAGGGGTGAGCCCGAGCAGCCAGTCTAAAGGTAAACACCTGGGTAAAAAACAACCTAAGGATACCAGAGGCCACAAATTATCAGGTAAATAGATTTCCTAGAACGAATTCAGCCAAGACATGAAGCAAATGAATGACCAAGCAAATAACCAGTAACAACAACCCTCTGGGGAGGTCAATATCCAAAGCTGCTCCACTATATAAACTAAAATGTCCAGTTTTTAACAAAAAATTAAAAGACATGCAAGTAACAATATATTAGAATAAGTTCTCTAAAATGTATTGTCTTTAACAAAAAACAGTAAGAAATAGTGATGCAAAACCACATCTTGTATGAGTCTGTTTATATGAAATGTTCAGATTGGCAAAATTTATAGAGACAGAAAGTAGATTATTGGCTGCCAGGAGCAGGGGTAGGGTCAGGGACAATGAGCCATGACTGCTGGCAGTATAGTACTTCTTAAGAGAGACAAAAATACTCTAGAATTAGATGGTTCTGATGCTCACACAACCCTGTTAATATATTTTTAAAATATTGAATTATACACTTTAGATGGATACATTACATGATATGTGAATTTTGTATTTATAAAGTTTTTGTTTTTTCAAAAAGCTATCTACAGCTTGTGTTGGCTACATTATAAGGTTGCCACATAATTCACTGGGGTAGGAAGGAAGATATTGTTTTTATACAGAAATAAGTAAAAATAAAATCAAGTACAATCATTTGATGACCTTTCACTAGGGCTAAGATCTTATTCTGGAATCAGGGAGTTGAAGCAAAGAAAAGCTAATGTACTCTACATAATAAATACATTCATCTTAGGGTAATTTTTTTCTTTCTTTTTCTTTTTTTTTTTTTTTTTAGCTCACTGTAGCCTCAGCCTCTGGGACTCAGGTGATCTTCCCAACTCCCAAGTAGCTGAAACACAGGCATGTGTCATGTCCAGCTACTTTTTTTTTTTTTGGTAGAGACTAGAGACAGGGTTTTGCCATGTTACACAGGCTGGGCTTAAGCAGTCAGCTCACCTTGGCCTCTCAAAGTGCTGGGATTATAGGTGTGAGTCACTGCACCTGGCCTTTTTCTAATATTAATTTATCTCATGATTCTCCCATATATATGTGGTGGGAGACAAAATGGTCAGAAATACAGGATGCTGAGAAAGTACAGAGGAGAAGATTCTAGAAAAGAGAATATTCCTCAAGGTGAGCACTTAAGGAGGAACAGAAATTTGAGAAGAAGGTAGACACTTAGGAAGAACATTCCAAACGAAGGCATGAAATGCAGTAAATGGAGTCAAGCCTGGTCTGAGTACTTCTAGTAGATATGTGTTTCTTGGAATCTGGTTGGAAATGAGGTTGAAAGAGGTTGGATTGAAACTATGGATGATCTCCAATATCCTGATAAGGGTTTGGATCTTATCTCATGAGCAGTGGAAAATTATTGAGAGTATTAAGCAAGAGGCAACCAGAATCACATTTCCCTTTGAGAAAGATTTTTCTTGTGGTATTATAGAAAAATAATTAATGAGGAGAGACTAGATGTAGATAGAGAGTTGAAGAGGGTGTCTTAAAAGTTTCTTCACATAAGAAAATGATTTGTGGTTGTCATGAAGAGGAATCAAGGCAGAATTCTAAGATAAAACCAATATTTTGATGAGGAATCATATACAGGATTGAGTAATAGGGGAAAGACAAGGTAACACCCAGGTCTAAAGCAAAAATTTACCATAGTCATGGTCCAGGCTCAGCCATCTGATCAAATCCAGAGCAGAACAAGAAAAATAACTAAAAATCACAAAAGGTGAGTAATCCGAATTAAATATAAACTAAGTCAGGTTCTTTTTGGCAAGTCTTTTTTAATTTTTTATCTTTCTATTATGATTTTTATTTTTTAAATTTTTTATTTCCATATGTTATGCCCAGACCGTTTATTCCCCGAAGAAGACCACCAGAGTCCAGAGTCAAAGGCAAGCGGCAAGGATCTTTACTGCAAGTTCGAACTTGGTCCCTCCGTTCCACAACGTACAAGAGGGCCCCGAATGATGCATGTGCTCGCTTTTTATAGCCCGATGTAAACAGGATATGTAAGGTTATAGAGGAACAACGGAATTCTTTTGGTTTCAGCATTACAATTGGTTAACATTTTAAGTTACACATTTAGCAGTTTTCTATTGGTTCCCGTGCTTTCAGTAAAGCCACAAACGGTTGTGACCTTATTGGGGGTCCCTCCAGGTGGTGCTTTTCCAAAGTTGAGATATATGGTGTGTTTGTACTGGGCCCAGGAAGTTGAGATATATGGTGTGTTTGTACTGGGCCCAGGAAGTTGAGATATATGGTGTGTTTGTACTGGGCCCAGGAAGTTGAGATATATAGAGGAATGTGTTTGTACTGGGCCCAGGGCTGAGGAATGTGTGAATGTGTTTGTGTTGGGCCCAGGAAGTTGAGATATGTGTTTGTACTGGGCCCAGGGCTGAGGAATGTGTTCTTTCACATAGGTTTGGGGGCATATCTTGAATGTAGATGATAGCAATTCAACCTAAAATATTATGTTCTCTTCCATTCATTTTCTTTGCACAGTGTAACTACTCCATCACCTCCCTCAAAACTCTTTGAAAATTTTCTCTTGTCTCATGCCAAGAGGCTCATTTCTTTCCAGCCTTCAACTCTTCTCTCTATTTTGCACCCCAGGAATTCCAAAGAACCAGGTTGACTAGGCACGCTCTTCTTTGAAGGATAGAAGGGGTGAAGAAACTGAGTAGGCAAACACAGAGCCTATTTAGTTAGGAACAGTCACTTCAATAACTTGTTTCACCACACAGGATTCTAGACTTTAGACTTCAGCTATCTCCTCTGACTTGGAAATATTCAGTACTATTAAAGCTCTAAAATTCCCCCTACTCTGATGGCAAAACAACGCCTCCAGTCCTACTGGAATAATGCGTTTTCTTAAAGAAAAGTACCAACTACGATGTGAGAGTAGGGCAACAATTTGAAAACACCTTAGAAACCCATATCAGAAACTCTCCTTGAGCAAGGACAGCTTAGGGCAAGTCAGCTAGCCTGGAGTAGAAAATACAGCAGTCTCCCCCTACCTGAGGTTTGGCTTTCCATGGTTTCAGTTATACAAAGTCAATTGAGATTTAAAAATCGGTGAGGAAAGTACAATAAGATATTTTGAGAGAGAGACCACATTCACATAACTTTTTATTAGTTTTTATTATAACTTATTATTATTTATTATTTTTCCCATTTATTTTTGTTATCTCTGATTTCTCTACTTTATTGTTAGTTATTATTGTTAATCTCTTACTATGCCTAATTTAGAAAATAAACTTTATCAATGGTATGTCTGGGTAGAGAAAAATACGGTATCTGTAGGATTTGGTACTATCTGCAGTTTCAGCTATACACTGGGGGTCTTGGAACATTTTCCCCAAGGAAAAAATGGGAGTATTTTATACTTTTATCAATCATATTAGCACACTTTTCTGTATCATCACAAATGCCAGATGGGCCTACGAGTGACAAACGGAGACATCAAGAAAATGTTTCCTCTCACACTCAGGCTGAAGGAGATTTCTCTAATGACCAGAGCTTTGGCACCTATATCTTCAGCTGCCCATTTCCCCAGTTTGAGCATTTAAGCAAATTCCTCTCCAGGAAGTGTTGACCTATCTGTTGCTTAGACTACAAAGCAGATGGAATGCAATTTATAGTTCAATCAGGAATCCAAATTAAAGTCATTGGCTTGTTCTTAATGGGATTAATGGGAGTTGAGGAATACATCCTGGCAGCTTGAGAAGCTGCCTGTCTTTGGCAGGAGGCCCATCCTATGTTAAGTACACATAGGTATGCCAAGTTACTAAGTCCCACCTTCTGGGATTTCGGATCTAGACCAAGAAGGCTATTGAGAGGATACCGCAGGACAGCAATGTGCTTGTTTACTAAAGCCAAAACTTGTGTGACTTAGTACTATTTTTCCATTTATTCTATTGAAGTGTAAATTATACACAGTAAAGTTCACATTTTTTTAGTGCACAGTTCTACTAGTCTTAACAAATATAGTCAAAGGACTACTACCATAGTCAAGATATAGAAGAAAATTCCCTCACATCCTTTTTCATCCCACCATCAACCCACGGCAAACACTGGTCTGTTTACTGTCCTTATATTAATAGTTTTGTCTTTGCAAGAAGGTCATATAGATGGAAGTACAAGTATGCAGTCTTTTAAACTCGACTTTTTCCCCTTGAGTTTCAAATGCATTTGAAACTCATCCATGTTGTTTAGTGTTTCAAGACTTGGCTCTCTTTGATTGGATGAACCGGTTTGCTTACCCATTCCCTAGTTGATGAACATTTTAGGTTGTTTCTAGTTTTTGGTGATTATGAATAAAGCCACCATAACGATATGCATACAGAGGTTTGTGTGAACATAAAATTTCATTTCACTTGGTTAAACAGCTTAGAGTGAGTATGTCAAACTGTATGAGACACTGCCAGAATTTTCACAAATCAGTTGTAATGCTTTGCACACAATCAGGAATGTATGAGAATTCCAGTTGTTCTATGTTCTTATCAACACTTCATATTTTTGTCATTGTCTTTATTTTGTTACCTATTCTAAAAGTGTGTAGTGATTTCCAATGTAGCTTTAATTTCCATTTTCCTAACAACTAATAGTGTTAAGTATCTCTTCATGTGTTTATTTGACATCCACATATTTTCTTTAGTGCTATATCTGTTCAGATGTTTTCTTCATTTTTTTTTTTTTTTGAGATGGAGTCTCGCTCTGTCGCCCAGGCTGGAGTGCAATGGCCAGATCTCAGCTCACTGCAAGCTCCGCCTTCCAGGTTTACGCCATTCTCCTGCCTCAGCCTCCCGAGTAGCTGGAACTACAGGCGCCCGCCACCTCGCCCGGCTATTTTTTTGTATTTTTTTTTTTAGTAAAGATGGGGTTTCACCGTGTTAGCCAGGATGGTCTCGATCTCCTGACCTTGTGATCCGTCCGTCTCGGCCTCCCAAAGTGCTGGGATTACAGGCTTGAGCCACCGCACCCGGCCTCTGATTTCTTTTAGTAGTATTTTGTAGGTTCTTCCCACAGAGATCTCTCACCTCGTTAGTTAGATATATTCCTAAGGTTTTTTTTCATGTGGCTATTATAAAATGGGATTGCATTCTCTATTTGGCCCTCAGCTGGAATGTGATTGGTGTATAGAAATCTTATTTACCTTCATACATTGTTTTTCTATCCTGAAACTTTACTGAAGTTTCTTAGTTCCAGCAGTGTTTTGGTGGAGTTGTTAGTGTTTTCTAGGTATAAAACCATATCACTTGCAAAAACATATATCTTTACTTCTTATTTTCCTATTTGGATGCCTTTCATTTATTTCTATTGCCTGATTGATCTGACTAGCACTTCCAGTATTATGTTGAATAGGAACGATGAAAGTAAATGAGATTGACTATGGGTTTGTCATAGATGGCCCTTATTATTGTAGGTATGTTTCTTCATTGCCTAGTTTCTTGGGTGATTTTATCATAAAGGAATGTTGGAGTGTATTGAAAGCTTTTTCTGCATTTATTGAGATGATCATATGGTCTTTGTTTTTAATTTTGTTTGTGTAGTAAATCACACTTTTTGCCTTGCTTATGTTGAAACAAACTTGCATCTCAGGAATGAAGCCTACTTGGTCATGATGAATTAACTCCTTCATGTGCTGTTGAATCCAATTTGCTAGAATTTTGTTGATGATTTTTGCAACTATGTTCTTCAGAGATATTGACCTGTAGTTTTCTTTTTTCAGAGTGTCTTTGCCAAGTTGTAGTATCAGGGTGATGCTGGCTTTGTAGAATGAGTTAGGGAGGAATTCTTACTCCTCAATTTTTTGAATACTTTCAGTAGAATTGGTATGAGCTCTTCTTTGTATCTCTGGGAATTTGGTTGTAAATCCATCTGATGCAGGGCTCTTTTTGGTTGGTAGGTTTCTTATTACTGATTCAATTTCAGAGCCGATATTGGTCTATTTGGTGCTTGAATTTCTTCCTGATTCAATCTTGGGAGATTGTACGTTTCCAGAAATTTATCCATTTCTTTTATACTTTCTAGTTGTGTGCATAGAAGACTTCATAAAATCTTTCACGTTTTGTGGGATCAGTTGTGATGTTGGTACGTTTATTGTTTCTAATTGTGCTTATTTGTATCTTCTCTCAATTTTTTCTTTGTTAATCTAGCTAGTGGTTTCTCTTCCTCCTCCTCCTCCTCCTCCTCCTCCTCCT
>NW_012116699.1:2253335-2255774 GCF_000951035.1 Colobus angolensis palliatus | reverse complement strand
GTTCAAAATGCAGAAATCACCAGTCTTCTGTGTCCTTCGCGCTGGGAGTTGGAGACTGGAGCTGTTCCTATTCGGCCATCTTGCTCCGCCCCCTCAACAATTTTCTTTTAACTAAATTATAAGAAGAGAAAACAATATAGTAAACCTAAAGGTTTACCCGCTTTTGTTAAGTAAATTATGAGAAAAGAAAACAATATAATATTTTAGGTTTATCCACTTTTGTTACAATGATCAGATTTAATAAAAAACAAACAAACATAGGCCAGCGCAGTGGCTCATGCCTGTAATCCTAGCACTTTGGGAGGCCGAGGCGGGCAGATCACCTGAGGTCAGGAGTTTGAGACCAGCATGGCCAACATGGCAAAACACTGTCTCAACTAAAAAGTTGGTTTTTTGAAACGATAAACAACATTGATAAAGCACTAGATAGACAAATCAAAAAAAAAAAAAGAGAGAGAGAGAAAAATCCAAATAAACAAAATCAAAAATGAAAAAGAAAATATTACAACTGATACCACAGAAACACAGAAGGTCATCAGGCTACTATGAACAATTATAAACCAAAAAACTGGAAAATATAGAGAAAGTGGATGAATTCCTGGACACATACATTCTACACAGATTGAATCAGGAAAAAATAAAACTTGAATAGATGAATACCAAGTACTTAGGTTGACTCAATAATAAAATGTCTTACAACAAAGAAAAGTCCAGGACTGGGCGGCTTCCCTGCTGAATTCTATCAAATTTACAAAGAACTAACACCAATTCTTCTCAAACTATTCCAAAAAATTGAAGAGGAGGAATTTCTCCATAACTTGTTCTATGAGGCCAGTAATACCCTGATACCAAAATCAGACAAAGACACAACAACAACAAAAAAAGAAACTACAGACCAATATTCTTAATGAACATAGACACAAAAATCCTCAGTGGAATATTAGCAAACCAAACTTAATAGCACATCAAAAAGATAATACACCATGATCATGTGCAATTCCAGGGATGGATCAACAAATGCAAATTAATAAATGTGATAGATCACATTAACAGAATGATAAACAAAAACCATATGATCATTTTGATAGACACAGAAAAGCAAGTGATAAAATTCATTGTTTCCGTATAACAGAAATTCTCAATAAACTGTGCATAGAAGGAATATACCTCAACATAATAAAGGCTACTATACTGAATGGGAAAGATGAAAGCGTTTCCTCTAAGTATTGGCACAAGACAAGGATGCTTCCTTTCACCACTACTATTCAGTGTAATACTGGAAGTCCTTGTCAGAACAATCAGGCAAGAGAAAAAAATTAAACACATTCAAATTAGAAAAGAGAAAGTCAAATTATCCCTCTTTCCTAATGATATAATCCTACACGTAGAAAAACCTAAAGACACTACCAAAGCATTCTTAGATTTGATACATAAATTCAGTAAAGTTACAGGACACAAAATCAACATACAAAAATCAGTAGTGTTTCTATAATCCTATAATGAATTAGCTGAGAAAGAAATCCAGAAGGAAATCCCATTTGCAATAGCTATAAACAAATACTTAGGTATAAATTTAACCAAAGCGGTAAGAGTTCTACAAAGAAATGGACAAAAGACTGATGGAAGAAATTGTAAATGGAAATACTTCTCATGCTCATTAATATCTTTAAAATGGCCATACTGCCCAAAGCAATCTATAGACTCAATGCAATCCTTATCAAAATACCAATTCAGTTTTTCAAAGAAATAGAAAAAATAAATCCAAAAATTTACATGAAACCAAAAAAGCCCTAATAGGCAAAGCAATCTTAAGCAAAAAGAACAAAACTGGAGGCATCACACTCCCTGTCTTTGAAAGATATTACAAGGCTATAGTAACCAAACAGTATGGTAGTGCTATAAAAACAGAAACCTACACGAATGAAAAAGAATAGATAACCCAGAAATAAATTGATGTGTTTATAGCCAATAGACTTTTGACAAAAGTGTCAAGAACCTACACTAGGGAAAGGACACACTCTTCAATAAATGGTGTCGGGAAAATTGGATAACTATATGCAGAAGAATGATACTGGACCCCTATTGCTCATTATATACAGAAATCAAGTGAAGATGGAATAAAGACTTAAATGTAAGAACTAAAACTATAAAACAAGAAGCAGACACAGGGAAACACTTTAGAACATTAGTCTAGGTAGAGATTTAATGGCTAATGCCTCACAAGCACAAGAAACAAAAACAAAAAGAGATAAATAGAAGTATATTAACCTAAAATATTCTGCACAGCAATGAAAAAAATTAACAGAATGAAGAATCAACCTATTGAATGGGACAAAATATTTGCAAACTGTTTACCTCATAAAAGACTAATATCCAGAATATACAAGAAACTCAACTGTAAAAAAAAAAAAAAAAACCCTAAATAATCCCATTAAAAAG